>NW_024713857.1:360000-439617 GCF_018991925.1 Homarus americanus
ATGGCCCTCAGTGCTGTCAGTGCCAAGGACTCTATAAATTATAACTCTAAAATAAATTAATTTAATAAAATAATAAAATATACTCGACAAATTATGATACATACATACATACATACCTGTACAGACACACACACACACATACTTTACATACATACGTACATGTCACAGGTCATTACATGAACAGTAACCTCTGACACAGGCTTCAACAAGGAACCAAACAACACAGCACAACGAACAACCATGTACTGCTAACGACTCTAACTACAAAATTCAACCAATGACAGTGTACCAGAATTACATGACGTCTTAATGTAATTTAATCAAAGATAACATGATCTAATGTAACTAAATGTAACTTAATTCTAAGTTAACCTGAACTAACCTAACCAAGCGAGGTAAGTTCTTGAAACACTCAACAATGTTTACCAAAACTATATAGTGACGTCATTGGTGTAAAAACCAATCAGGTTAATGTTTAGCAAAATTATGTAATGACGTCATGTTGTGGAACCAATCTGGTTAATGTTTACCAAAACTATGTAGTGACGTCTTGCTGTAAAAACGAATCAGACTAATGTTTACCAAACTTATGTGACGACGTCATGCTGGGAGACTCAATCTGGTTAATCTTTACCCAAATTGTATAGTGACGAAGTCTGGTTGTGTGAGCCAATGAGAGTGCTCTAAAGTTAGCCACTTTCCTATGTCATTCGAGGGGCAAAAAATAACACGGTCGGCGCTCAGGTGTCGTGGCGCTGGGCGGGTGAACAAGGTATAAAAATACTTATGTCGGTAATTACGCTAACATGCACAGGTGAGAGGGTGGCACCTTTGTGTGACGGATTCACGGAGGGGGGGCAGGTGTAGGTGTCACCTCCCTGGGATGACAATATGACACTGATGGCACACACACACACACACACACACACACACACGTAACTTATAACCTTGACTACAAAAATTTCAATATATCATAAGACCAACCAAAATATCTCGTCATTTAAGTTACAAATAAAGACCTTTGTTACGAGTTGGGGATTTAGAATATAGTTAAAAGTCTACCCAGATCCCAACAGGCAACAACAATAAAAAAACAAAGACAATCGGACTATAAAAGGGTAGACAAAGGATGCGAGTTTTTGTTGTGTATAATAAAGTACCATAAATTCCTTAACAAAATATTCAGCTTTCTATAATTTACCCTTAACCATACTTAACCTAAACATTAACAGTATATACATATTTATACAACATACAATAATTTGAAGCAAGGTGGAGGTGGGGGAGGCAATATAAGATTACAAATACTTAAGTGCGGAGCTGAGATGGCTGACGAGTAAGGCTGAGTATTGTAGAAGACGGTAGGTAGTCACTGTGCCGTAGGTTTCCAGGATAGGTGATCCTGTGGTCACTTCCCAGAGTGTACTGAACTCTCCTCGAACTGGAGCTGACGAAGAAGACTTTGAGGAGGTGACACAACAACCAGGATATGGAGAAGGGAAACCCCGGAGTGGTAACTAAGAGTAGTCATACTCGAGTTTCGTCCCTAGATGGCGTTGCTCGTGGTGCTGGGTAGGTAGATCAGGACAATAGATGGCGTGGTTCGTAACACCTTCAACACCTACGTAGTACAGTACAGTACAGTACAGTACAGTACAGTACAGTACAGTGCAGAGCAGTACAGAGCAGTACAGAGCAGTACAGTACAGTACATTACAGAGCAGTACAGTACAGTACAGTACAGTACAGTACAGTACAGTACAGTACAGAGCAGTACAGTACAGTACAGTACAGTACAGCACAGTAAAGTACAGTACAGTACAGTACAGTACAGTACAGTACTCTCTCTATCCTTCCTTACCTACAACAAACATTTCTTTGTGTCACTGTATTTTTTTTTACCTTGTCTTGTTGCAAATGGTATTGACCCTCAATAGTTGCAACCATTTTAACTCTGCTTAGGTACACAAACCTTGATTAACTGCAAGGGATTGTAGCCTTAGAGTCTTAAACACACCATTCTTCACCACCAAATGATATTCAGTGTTTTTTGTAAAGATAATAAAACATCCGAGGTGTTTTTTGTTTGTTTGTCTCTTGTGTTATTTCAGGAGACTCACATGTAGGATAATGATAATGAGACTTTGGTTTTTAATTATTCACGTCAATGTGTTTTCATTATGTATGTCTGCATATTTTAATTACCTCGTTTGTACGTCATGTCTGATCTATGGTCGTTTGTGTGTACTTAGATGTGAGGTGTAATTGTTTTTTTATGAGTGTGTGTGTGTGTGTGTGTGTGTGTGTGCTTGTGTTTCTAGAAGATGGTGGAAATGAGGGACATAAGTAAGGAGTGTGGCACAGAGCTTCTCCCCTCACCCCCTTCATCTCCTCAGGCCCTCCCCCTCCCCCTGTCTAAGCCCCCTCCCCCTTCCTAACCCCCCCCCTTCCCCACGCCCGACACGACCACCCACAGTGCTCCTGAATTCACATACTCGAGTAATTGGATGAAGGTGTTGCTCGTGTGTCAACCTCCAGCTGGTGGCACTTACTGGAGTGGCACTTATTACGGTGGTACTAACTGGGGTGACATTTACTTGCACTGGGATGGCACTTACTAGAGTGGCGTTTAGTTGGCACTTAGTTAGGTAGAAATTACTAAAGTAGCACAAACACAAATACACAAAAAAACAAACTCATAAGGCACAAACAGAGAGACACAAACACACAAGCATCTACAATTCTACACGAACACATACCTAAGCCTATACTCAAACACATAATACCACATACAACAGAAACTCACATAGAAACACATATGAATACACTAATAATACGTACACGGCCACACAGACATGGACGACCATTACATAACTTAAGACAAATAACACACACACACACACACTCAACATGGCGGTCTATTACTCCTGTGACTTCATAGACAGTTCACATGGCGGCCACAGCGTCTGAACACTGGTTGATAATTCGTGTACGTGTCTTGATAATTCATGTACATCAGGGTTGGTAGTCAGAGCACATCACTTGGTCAGAGCACATCACCTGGTCAGAGCACATCACCTGATCAGAGCACATCACCTGATCAGAGCACATCACCTGGTCAGAGCACATCACCTAGTCAGAGCACATCACCTGGTCAGAGCACATCACCTGGTCAGAGCACATCACCTGGTCAGAGCACATCACCTGGTCAGAGCACATCACCTAGTCAGAGCACATCACCTGTAATATAATACATCTCTTGCAGGGTGACCTTAATCCCCCCTTCTCTTCTTCCTCTTCCTTCTCTTGCACCTCCTCCTCCTCCTCTTACTTCTTCCTAATTCACTCATCTTTCTTCTCCTCTCTTCTCCCGTTCTCTTATTTTGCTCTTTTCTCTTGTATTCTCTTACTACTCCAGTTCTCTCTTTCTCTCTCCAGCCCTTCCTCTCCTTTTTCAGTCCTTCTTTTCTCCCCACTTTCCATCCTTCCTCTTCCTTTCTTCTTCTCCCTCTGTTCCTCCTCCCCCCCTTCCTTCCCCTTCCCCCCTCTCGCCCTCCCCCTCTCCTCCCCTACCATACCTCAGGGCGATTATTTTGATCTACAGTGGCGAATAAATATTTTTTAACTCACTAACTCACTGGGAAAAAGGTCCATATATATTTCAGCACAGTATCGTAGAGGATGACGTGGTGGTGGTGGTGGAAGGTAAAGGTGGAGTGTTGGAGATAAAAGGTGGAGTGTTGGAGGTAAAGATGGAGGGTTGAGGGTGGAGGTGTAAGTGGAAGGTGGTGATGGTGGAGGGTGGTGTTGGAGTGGGGGTGGTGGTGAAAGTAGAGGTGTGGTATTAGTAGGAAGGTGGAGGGTGATGCTCGAGGTAGAGAGTAGTGCTAGAGACAGAGGGCCAACACCCCCTGTATCAAGAGACCCTTCCTCCTTCTCTCCCCCGTCGGCGGCACATCAATAAGTTTCATCTCTATTAGAACTCTATGATCCACGAGTCTATTACCAGTTTATTCTTTCATCAGATGACGTCCAAAAACAGAACAAATTATACACTACAGACAGCAAATTCTTCCCGAGACAGGAAAAAAGCGGCATATACATTTCTTCTTGTGTGTGTCAGCGGAAGTTAGTCATTTTTGGGTAAAGTTAGTGGTGCTTTTTTTCTTAGTATATAACACAGTGTCTCGGAAAAACGTATACACATTGCCTCATAGATTATCATGGTGATTGTGTTTATGCTTGTATTGCAACATAAAAATTGTCCTCACTTGTTGATGTGTGAGGTCTTCCACAAGTGAGGACAATGTTGCTTTGGTAGTACAAGTATTCACGGGTTCGCCATGGTGTAGACATATGTTTGAGACAATCTGAATGTGATGATGTTGAACTGTGCCGCAGGAAAGAATGACTTCAGAGCCGTTCTTACAGTCTGGTGGATATATTACACGAACTGAACTAATTTTGCTAATAACAGAGAGTGTGGTCGGGAGCGGTCGGGAGTGGTCGGGAGTGATCGGAGAGGTCGGGTGCGGCCGTCTGACGAATCTTATTATACAGGTATTTCTGCCTTGATGATGAGCGGCGTTCAAGATGGGAGTCTTTGTTAGTTTTAATGGGATTGGCGCTTTCGTGAAGTCTTCATTAAATGTAGATGTATAGCTGTGTGTTACGGTGTGAGCACAGGAGAGAGAGAGAGACAGACGGACAAACAGATAGAGATATATATATGCACATGCAAACGGTAACAACACTAAGTGCATCTTCGATAAAAAAAAATCCGTTTCTGTCTCAACATGTTTCCTCTACTCACCAATCAACAACTTTGTTTTTTGTACAGTACCTGCCCATCACCTGTACCGCCACTTAACACTACCTGAAGCTGTGTATGTTTAATCCATCAGAGGACAAGACGTAAACGCCAGGCACATCATCATTTACAAGTCACGGGATAATTCTCACCTGGGACGTTAAGTGATATAAAGGTGGTCATTAATCCGTGTCCGTCGATGCCAGGAATATAATGTCCGAGGAAATTGTGGTAAATATCTCAGCCAGACTTCAACATCCCGTGACCACCCAGGAACTACACCATCTGCGTTACTCCAGCTAAAATTTGCAATGATTACAATAGCTTTATGTTTTATTTTTCTATTTCCTGATAGTTTGTTGAGCATTAATGATAATTTAACTTCTGAGCGAACATGACTCAGATTAAGTGGTGTGTGTGTGTATATATTAAAAGCTATCACAAAGAAAAAACTTGCCCTGGGTTATATCGTTAAATAGCAGGAAATTGTCGAGTTTTATATCACACAGCTTGGATACGTCACGACTCAGGCAAGGTTCAGTGACTTGGTGTTTTATGTAACGAGCGTCATCGTTTACTGCACACACACACACACACACACACACACACACACACACACACACGAATATAAAACATATTATAAAATGTATCAACTTAGAAAGTCCTTGATATACCGGAGTTGATAATTACTATGTTTATAAATTGCAGGAGGAGCGACTCTCACCTGGCCACGACCCCAAAATGCCCAGGTAATGAAGGGGACTCTTGACTGTGTTTACCTGTAAGGTGTTGCATAATAAGTATACACCATGACCTGAGCAGAGGACCCCCAGTGACCCTCTACCACCCTGTTGTAACACTGAGGTTTTTTGTCATTTATCATAAGTGTTTTGGGACGATGTTACCCTGTGATATGTTTACCTTGTGATTTGTTTACCTTGTGATTTGTTTACCTTGTGATTTGTTTACCTTGTGATTTGTTTACTTTGTGATTTGTTTACCTTGTGATATCATGTTACCTTGCTTAGCCATTACACCTTATTTCCTTTTTCCCTGTCACCAGCTTGGTTACCAAGGCCCAGACCTCCCATACCACCTTGTTATTTGTTCGACAGTTCTGGTGTGTCGACCCAAAGACTATCAATATCACTGTCCGTTCACTAGTCACCCTAATGATGATATTCTTGTCGTGTTATTGGTCCGTATATTTCATTCATAAGCGGTTCCAGAAGTTCTCACAGCAGACATGACAACACTAATGTATGTTCTGTGGACGGCTGAGGCATGTTTGTCTCTACTCGGGTCTCCCTCAGTGACCGCCGGTGCTGGGAAGATGTCAAACAGCTTACCGACATTTAGTGCTTGATTTCACGCTATTCGATGACGTATTACTAATTATTATTCATACTATAAATATAATCTAAAATATGACACTTAGAAATCAACGCTCATGTTTAATTATATTTAAAAACAAAGTACATCTTCAACACACTAACCTATATATAAAGTCACCGCTGATGTGTCACAGTTAGGTATATTAATATTTGCCAAATGACGTCAACAGAGTTCTGATCTTCACCCAGACTGCTGACGCCTCACCTACGACTGTTTTTCTCGGCGTTCTCATCTATGGACAAAAAAAAAATACGATAATAAACTAAATTAAACAGTACGTCAAAAAATGTATTACGTTAACGATTGTCTTTTACAGTTTTTTATTGTTGTTTTTTTATTTTTTTTCTGTGTATTGGTTAAGTAAACTGTTTTATGTTTCTAAGTTGAGTGAACAGTTTAAAGCACCATGGTATATAGATTTATTTATTGGGTCAATTAGGAAAAACTACAGACAATATTGTTATCTAATTATTGTCTACTGTGTATATTAACTTGAGTATGTTATCATTTGCCTTAGTTGTTGGAACATATAAATATACAAACAATGACTTAAATAAAAAAATAATATTACAAACACCAAATATAAAATTTTCTTTATATAATAAGTTACTTTTTACAGAAATATATCAAATTTATAAGTAAAAAAAAACACACACATGATTATAACCAAATAAACATAGAGTAACTTGGTTTCTTTATCCCTTACCTTCGCCACTCAATAATTCATTTTTTTCGTGTGGTTTTTGAGGCGGCGAGAACTGATCTATGGTAACTAAGCAAATCACTCACTCTGAACGATAAACTCTGACGATAGAACTTTAACATCTGATAAAAAACTGAAATGCAACCATCTTTCGGCAGCTTGTCCTAAAGAACCATATGTCGTGGGTATATGAGGAACCGTAAAAACACGGCTGGGAGGTGTGGTGGGGGCAGTGTGGTGGTGGTGTGGTGGGGGTGGTGTGGTGGTGTGGTGTGGTTGGGTGGTGGTGTGGTGGGGGAGGTGTAGTGAGTGAGGTGGGGAGGTGTGTGAGGGTGTGGTGGAGGTGGTGTAGGGTGGAGGGAGGTGTAGTGAGTGGTGTGGTGGGGGTGGTGTTATGGTGGGTGGTGGTGTGGTGGGTGGTATAGGGTTGAAGGAGATGTGGTGTGGGAGGTGTGTGGTGGAGGGGCTGTGATGGGGGAGGTGTGGTCGGGTGGTGTAGGGGGTGGTGGTGTGGTGGGGGTATTATAAGGTAGAAGGACGTGGGGTGAGGGGAAGGGTGACCTCTGCCTTAAATACGCAGTTAATATAGTTTCCACTAATCCGTGTGGCAGTACTGTACACTTTCCTCGGGACACACTCCAGGACTCACGTACAGCCACACCAAACCTACACAAATGGCCTCTGGTTATCAGAAAATCATGACTTAAAACTATGATATGATATGAATAAAATAAGGAATTTAACAAGTTTAAAAATCAATAATAAAATATAATAAAGTACTCTTTTAAAAATCACAAGCGGTTAAAATCACATTGCAGTTAAAAAAAATTGCCAGAGGACTGTAGTGTAGGTTCCGCGCGGCTGTCCACCATTTCAGCCCAGAGTGTACTGTACTTACGTATTGACTTAAATTTGCAAATAAGATAGACATACACATCCCTCATACACCCACAGAACAACTAAGAATGACACATGATCCCAATACTCTTGGTTATATAATAAATCGTAAATTCTAACATAAAAAAAAACATAATTTGGTGCCTTGCTAAAAATTGCCAGAGATCACAAACACATGTATACACTGGCGACCATTTCTTCCGCGTTCTCCGTGTGCACCTCGATAGAAATTAACCTTTTTACTAATATACTTCCTGGTCCCTCCCGCCACCAAGACCCAAACCTGGTGAGAGCGGAAATCTAATTACAAACCGTAAGATGAAAAACACTGACTATACAAGAGGCAAGATGTGTTAACATTCATGGACGTGTTTAGGGCAGCTCATCTTCATTCAGAGTGTAGTTCAACCAGTGTCTCCTTTGATACTTGCTGTGTACTGTGAATCCCAGCCCATCATGCTTACTGCACGCGATAAAGAGCCCTCACACACCTCGACTGTATAAGAAGGAAGGTCCGTTTGTGTTGATATCTAAGTCTGAGGGTGTCTGTATGTAAAAGTGTGTAGGTGTGTATATATATGTGTGTGTGTGTGTGTGTGTGTGTTTGCTTCCCAGTTGAAGAGGTCCAATGAAAGACACCAGCAGCTTTAATGAACGTTTGTAGCGAGTTTCCCATTCATGCGAGAGCCCAGCTGAGAACTATTGCGGCGTTTGTCTTCAGCGGCACAAACTCCTCCCGTATCAGATGCTGCTGTGAGGAACATCAAACTGAGACTCTTGTTAACTTCCTCGTTTGGGTGTTGTGAATGCAAGAGACTGACACAGAGAGCATCCAGTCACTAGACCGTGATTTCAAAGCCATTTGTTAACACACCTCTACTGTAAGATCACGCTCGGTACAGTTTTGTGGGAGTGAAGTGTTTTTGGTGTTGTAGTGGGCGTAAGTGTTTTAGGTGTTGTAGTGGGCGTAAGTGTTTTAGGTGTTGTAGTGGGCGTAAGTGTTTTAGGTGTTGTAGTGGGCGTAAGTGTTTTAGGTGTTGTAGTGGGCGTAAGTGTTTTAGGTGTTGTAGTGGGCGTAGGTGTTTTAGGTGTTGTAGTGGGCGTAGGTGTTGTAATGGGCGGTGAGGGGTTTTAGGGTGTTGGCGCCCACAAGCCTCGTCTACGAATTTCTCGGGAACAGTAAATCGAAATGATGTGATAGTGTTTAACAGTGAGTGGCGACGATGGTGTCTACAACAACAACACAACAATCATGAGGACTACAACTACAACACTAATAACTACAACAACAACGACGGTAACGAATACAACAACGACTAAAAATACAACAAAATCCACGCTAACTACAACCACATCAATAACAACCACAACAATAACAACCACAACAAGTACAACTGCAACAACAACCACGATAACTATAATTACAATTACACCATTAGCTCTTGTTGCACTTCGCCCTGGACACAAAGCTAATTTTGGTCTTGTAAATTAACGGCCAGAAATAACTGAACAGTACGATAATTTTGCTTCGTTTTAACATAATCGTTAAATAAGAAAGAATATGAAGGGAGTGTCAGCTTGTGTGTGTACATAAAGGCTCAACTATTTTACATAATAAAGATGAACTATTTTACGTATAAAGCTGAGCTATTGTGCATGAAAACTGGGATCAAGTGAAGCAAATGTCACGTTCTTAAAACTAAACTAATTAATCAAACAAAGAAGAACAGAATGAGAAAATCGTTCATTCATCTTCTCGATCACTTGCTGTCATGCGTGATGCTTTAAACCTCCCCGTGTGTTAAACAACCTCTTTATTATGTAAGGAGAGTCGTGGTACTGCATGTATAAACCAACAACAATAAACTTCTCATGATATGACCATTACTGTCACTCATGTCATCAGGACCTGCGACCAAACTTCACCTCTGATGATGTACCTGACTGCGAGATGCTTAAGTGACAACTGTTGATAAAAGCTTCGTTTTAACGCTGTAATAATGATGGACCATAACCGGTAATGGTGTTATATGAGACGTTGTTTGGATATTTGTAGCCTTAAGGTGAGTAGGAAATACACACTGGGATCAGGTATCTATTCTCACCTGTATGTAACATCGCACCTGTCATCACCACTTTAAACTGTTTACATAACCTCCATATTTTACATGGCGTCCCCTGAACAGTATATCTTTATTTTCAGATAAGTAGTAATGGCCCCTTGGACTTAGCAAGACCAAGAGCTAATTAGAATTATTGTAGAGAGGCAGGTTTTGTGGCCGGGCACCAGAATCTTTTTACGCATTATTGTTCCGCATCAAATATTTGCATGGCGTTCCCCTTAACTCTGTCACCGTAACTCTCCCTCACCAACAACTCTTAATAAGGTTTTGTCTCGTGTTATAATAAGTACGTTACACAAACTTCCAATGTTTATGTCAGTGTTTCCATTAACCACATCCTATCTATGTCTCACTTTTGAAAGATGGGATTAATATTTTGCCTCCCGAATGCAATAAATAATTTGACTCACGCTGTCAGTTCTCACGAGGTCATCTGTCATCCGTGAGCTTGTGTGAAAAAGTCTAATTAAGTTACTTTTTACTGAAGAACTATGTGTGTGTGTGTCTCTCTCTCTCCGTCACCGGCAGATAGCGGGTGTTGCTGTACTGCTGCCAGAGCCACGTAGGTTTCCTCCCTCCCCGACCTCTCAAAGTCGGATATGATTGATGGTGAAGCTTCAGGTGGAGGCTGGGGCTACCCTCTCTCAGTCTGACGCCATCCTCACCACCTTTTCTTGCTGAACTACACAACCATTCCACAACACCACCTACAACTGAACTAGGCCACCCCTACACACCACCAGCCACTACTGAACTACGCCACCCCTACACACCACCACCCACTACTGAACTACGCCACCCCTACACACCACCACCCACTACTGAACTACGCCACCCCTACACACCACCACCCACTACTGAACTACGCTGACGGACACGTATCCTCACAATCTCAGCACCGGATCAATAATAACAGTGATCACCATTTTTTTCTCTCGGGGGATAAATCACATTAGTCATAAGTCTATATTTGGAACTATTCATGTTAGACTTGATGAACTGCCTAATGTATGAATACCTTAAGAAAATGTATTACGAGGCAATACATAATACATAATGCAGTAATACATCAGAGGTAAACCGTACTCGGGAACCTTCCCAAATGACGGGGTTGTAGTGAGGAGGCAGATGAGACTACAGGTAAAGACGAGGTAATGCTTATCATTAGCAGGTGGTAGGGCCTCCGTTATTTACCTGGGGTGATTGACAGCCCTCTCTCACCACACCTCTTGTTATTGCTTTCATTACCTGCCCGACCTCCAGTTCTCACCGTATTTCCTATTCATAGCTTCCTAGTTAAGTAAATGGCCTCCACGCTCTGGCTTTTTATTAAAGGAGTGAAGCTGTCGGTCGTGGCCATTCTAGTCCCTCTATACAGCGATCTTAAGGCTCTAATTAATTTATCTCACCTGTAAGAGGGAGATGTTCACCTGTGTTCTCTGTCATGATGAGCCTTTGTTTTGGCCAGTGTGTGAGCCTTGACCAGTGTGTGTGAGCCTTGACCAGTGTGTGTGAGCCTTGACCAGTGTGTGTGAGCCTTGACCAGTGTGTGAGCCTTGATCAGTGTGTGAGCCTTGACCAGTGTGTGAGCCTTGACCAGTGTGTGAGCCTTGACCAGTGTGTGAGCCTTGACCAGTGTGTGAGCCTGACCAGTGAGTGAGCCTTGACCAGTGTGAGAGCCTTGACCAGTGTGTAAGCCTTGACCAGTGTGTGAGCCTTGACCAGTGGTGAGCCTTGACCAGTGTGTGAGCCTTGGCCGGTGTGTGAGCCTTGGCCAGTGTGTGAGCCTTGATCAGTGTGTGAGCCTTGGCCGGTGTGTGAGCCCACCAGTGTGTGTGTGAGCCTTGACCAGTGTGTGAGCCTTGACCAGTGTGTGAGCCTGACCAGTGTGAGCCATGACCAGTGTGTGAGCCTTGGCCGGTGTGTGAGCCTTGACCAGTGTGTAAGCCTTGACCAGTGTGTGTGAGCCTTGACCAGTGTGTGAGCCTTGACCAGTGTGTGTGAGCCTTGACCAGTGATTAACGTTTGTGATGGTGGTGTTGTCCCTGTCTGTGTTGGCAGCGCCATAACCACCCATGTTGGCAGTACCACTCGTGTTGGCAGTACCACTCGTGTTGGCAGTGCCATCACTATTCTTGTTGGCAGTGTCATTAACACCCATATTGGCAGTACCATCGCTACCCGTGCTGGCAGTGCCACCCACCAATCGTGTTGGCAGTGCTATCACAGCCGGTGTTGCCAACGCCATCGCCACCCGTGCTGGCAGCGCCATCACCACCCGTGAGGACAGTACCATCACTGGCCGCGTTAGCATGTTGTCACTAAGTCAGAGTGACGTGAATTATGATAATAAAAAAGAGAGTAATTGTATTTAATGGTTGTAGACACACGGTCGATGTGCAGCGTCACACAAAATGGTCGCGGCCGTTTGGTCCTGCTGAGGGTGGTGATGGTTTGTGTTGTGACACCAGAGCACACCCTCACAAGAACGATACAAACCACACCATCTTCTCCCACAAACCACACCATACACTCCCACAAACCACACCATCTTCTCCCACAAACCACACCATATCCCACAAACCACACCATACACTCCCACAAACCACACCATCTTCTCCCACAAACCACACCATCCCCCACAAACCACACCATCCCCCACAAACCACACCACCTATCTTTACCACCTCCACACGGTTTACCTGCGAAAATTACCTCATATACAGGTAGCACGAGAGAGCCCGGGAGAGACCTAGGTGGGAGCCAGACCTTTCCATACATCAGTCGCACACCTTTACCTGAACAGCTCGTACATCAGGCAGGGCTGGAGGCAGTGAAACACCCCTGCCAGATGTAGTGTTACTGCCGGCCTCTAGACGCTGCCAGGGAGAGGTGAGAGAGAGAGAGAGAAGGAAAGATACATAGGTAGGTAGGTATAGTTAGAGAGATATCTGTATATAGATGTGAATAGAAGTAGAGTGTGATGGATGGGTGGATGAACATACAGACAGATAGATAGATAGATAGATAGATAGATAGATAGATAGATCCTGTACACACCCCCAGCACCATCAACTCAAGATAACATCAACATATATCATCATAACCATACACCAACAGCAACCATACATTAGTATCATCATACATCATCATACATCACATAACACCATCAACACACATAACCATCACCATCAACACCCTTACCTCATCACCCCAGCACCATCACTATACAACCCCTGGCATCACCACAACACCATCACTATACACACCAAGCATCACCCCATCACCATCACTATATAACCCCAGGCAACACCACAACACCATCACTATATAACCCAGCATCACCCCAGCACCATCACTATACAACCCCTGGCATCACCACAACACCATCACTATACACACCAAGCATCACCCCATCACCCCCCAAGACATCATCACCTCTCCCCCCTCCCACATCATCACCACCCCCACCCAGGCATCATCACCCCCCCACCCAAGCATCATCACCCCCCCCCACCCAGGCATCACCCCCAAACACCATCAAGGCAAAATGTGTACAAGTGTTAGCTCGCGTGACCAGGATCCTGAAGAAGGCGTCGAGAACAGTGAGTTATAAGAGGAGGTAGGCAGCACCCTCCTTATATTCACTCTCACCTCCGCCAGGTTAATGATACAACACCCTCAGGAGTTATGGGGGTGAGTCAGGGGTTGATTATTAAATGAATCAGGTGTGATGTAAGAGGTGTGTGGGTCCCGGCCGTGAGAGAGAGTGGGAGAAGATAATGGTGATGGAAGGAACGAAGGAAGGGTGAGAGATACAGAGAAGAGACTGGACCGAAGGAAGGAAGGAAGAAAAGAAGGGTGAGAGAGAGAAGATAAAGGTGACGAAGAGAAGGAGGGAGTTGGTAATGAGACGGAAAGGGAGAGGAGGAAGATGGTAGTACTGATGAAGGAAGGAAAGAAGAAAGGAATGAAGGGAAGGAAAGAAAACACACACACACACACACACACACACACACACACACACACAAACACACACACACACACACACACACAAAGAAAGACCTCATTTTTTTCAGTAATGACATAAAAGGTAATAAACAAGGAATAATTAACACAACAGGTGATAAACAAAAACATAGAACAAACCCAAATAAACCAAAAAAAACCTAAAACATGAATGAATGACAAACAAAAGAAGAAAATGGGAGAGACAAAAATAAACACAATAATAATCCATCACTCTCTTTTAGTCTCTGTTCGTCGAGGAGACATAGAAAACGGTATTAAATGACACACAAGGGCGTTACGAAGGAGAGAATTAAAGGAGAAACGAGAAGAGAGGGAGAAGAACAAGAGGAGAAGGAGAAGGAGAAAAGGAGGAGGATGAGAAGAATTAAAGAAGACACAAAAAGAGAAGAAAACGAAGAAGAAGAAGAAGGAAACTATGAAATTATGATGAAATATAGAAAGATAGACATATAAGAGACATGGGAGAGAGAGAGAGAGAGACAGAGAGAGAGAGAGATAAATGTGGTTATTAAAAGGAGGAAGAAGAAAGAGGAGGGGGAGGAGGAGGGAAGGAGGAGTAGGAAGAGGAGAAAGGGGAGGAGGAGTAGGAAGAGGAGAAAGGGGAGGAGGAGAGATGGAACAGTAGGAAGAGAAGACGGAGAAAGGTGTGTGTGAAGAATTAGGCAGAGACTGACAATAAAAGATAATAATCATTGTAAAGAAAAAAATACCATACACAGATGAAGGAATGAAAGGGAGATGAAACAGACGATGATAAACAGAAGACAAAGTAAATGACGAAGAAGATAAAGTAAGAGAAGACAGGTGAAGTAATGACGGAGGGACACGGAAGAGAGAGAGAACAAGAGAACACAAGAGACTAGGTAAGGGGGAGAGACTGGGTGAGAGAGAGACAGCGTGAGAGAAAGCCTAATGTGTGAGAGAGACAGAGTGAGAGAAAGCCTATGAGAGAGAGAGATAGAGCGAGAGACTGGAGAGGTAAGAGAAGTACAGTAAACATGAGCACCACCAAGTATGCAAAGTTATGACGCCATTAAATCACACTAAAGTATTATGAACGTAACTGCTGGTAGGAATAAGCCCCGGTATAGGTCGGAGCCGAGATACTGTACCACAAGAAACGTATTTTGTTCGTGTGTTTTACCTGCTGAAATACGACGGTTAAATAAGTACCTGAGTGGTGTGTGTGTGTAGGGGGGGTGGGGTTGTGTGTGTGTGTGTGTGGAGGGGGGGGGGTTGTGTGCGTGTGTGTGTGTGTGTGTGTGGATAGTTCAGCAGAGGTAGGAAATATAATCAGAAGTTGAGGAAAGGTTAGTTTCTTATATACTATACATGTGTTCCCAGAAGAAGAAATGTATTGATTGACATATTGTTAAATTCGAGGTAGTATGACTGTGTTAAGTTAAAAAGTATTATGGCTGAGTTAAAGTTTAAGTAATAAGACTGTTACATTAAATTCAAGGTACAGTATTATGCCTGTGTTATATTAAATTCAAAGTAGTATGACTGTGTTACGTTAAATTCAAGGTACGGTATTATGGATGTGTTATGTTAAAGTCAAGGTAGTATGACTGTTATGTTGAATTACTTCTAAATTATGTTAGATTACGACCGTGTTATGCTGAATTACGACCGTGTTATGTTAAATTCAAGGAACTACGATCCTTTTTTTTCATTTCAACCTAAAAGATTTATGAATATTAAGACCATATTTTACCTGATAAGTCGAGGTATCCATCAAGCGAGTGGTCAGAGCCTTGAAACACATATCCTCAACCTACAATTGCACCCAGAAACACCATACGGGATAATGACAAACCAACAGGTGATATACACAGGTGGGTATTTATTTCTCTTTTGTTGGTAATCCATCTCCCAATGTGATGATTTGGGTGAGCCTTGGGGGTGTCATTACCACCTCAAGGTAGCATATTTAAATCACTCTTCAGGTAGTTCATCTTGCTCTTGAGGGATTTAAGGTGGTGGTGCTGGTGTGGTGGTGAGGGGGTGTGTAAGAGGGGAGAGATTATTACACGACTGGGGGGGTGGAGGGGTAAATTATGGGGAGATCTGGGGGGGAGAGGGGAGATATTATTACACGACTGGGAGGGGGGAATCATGGGGACATCTGAGAGGAGTGTAAGAGGGGAGTGGGGAGATTATTACACGACTGGGGAGTGAGGGGAGTGTAGGAGGGGAGAGATTATTACACAAGTGGGGAGGAAACCATAAACTGTGTGAGTTAGGATCCAACACAAATAATTTAACTTTGTATTATTTACAAAGGGGGATTCAAAGCCATCAGGTATATACAGTCCCCTTCACTAGTGCGTTTACAGGGGTTCGTCATATAAACCTTCCATAAATCATTATCTTTGAGGTATTCGTTTTAATGTTGTTTTAATTTAATTCCATAGAATGTTTACTATTGCGAGTTTCCTTCTGTCGAATGTAAACAAACACAGCACTAACACACTGCACAAAACCCTGTAAACGCACTAGTGAAGGGTTACCACGTTAGATTAGTTTATGTCTTCTAATTTATTCACATTCATTTGTTATTCACTTTTGTTTCATCCATTATTTTATTTCCAGTAACATGATGTATTTTTTTTACTATTGTTTCCCTCTCCTTTATTTGTCCATTAACTAGTCATCCACCTATCCGTTCGTCCGTCCATCCACCCTCTCATTCAACTATTCTTCCATTCATTCATCCACACAACCATTGAGCCATTCATTCATCCATCCACACAATCAGCCATCCGCTCATCCACTCTGCCATCGTATTACAAGGAGAAAAGTGTTGGTAAAACGTAAGGTGGGCGATGGAAGAAATGGAGAGGGAGAAAAGGTGGAAGGAGAGGAGGAGAAGGAGGGAGTGATTGATGGAGGGAGGGAGGGAGGGAGGAAGGAAGTGATTGATGAAGGGAGGGAGTGAGGGAGTAAGGGAGGGAGGGAAGGAGGGAGTTATGCCATGCTGTAATATATACCTTTTGAGTAAGCTATCATACACACACACATACATATTACACACCCGTCACACATCCCCTATCACAGACACATCACACACCCATCAGACACACCCATCACACACACCCATCACACACACCCATCCTCTCCCCCATCATACCCAGGTAAACAAACCACAAACGCCGTGTGGTCGTCGGAACAATCCACAAATACTTAATCACTAGACCACTCTAACAACAAAATAAAGGAAGCATATCGTCCACATTTTCTTGTACCGCCTCCCTGTTTGGTGAGAGAATGACCGATGACCTCCTGTTGCCCGCTGACTACCGTGGCTCTCGTCGTAAATACAACCACATACAAATGGCGTCGTCTATGTAGCATAAAATAGTTAGTGTAGGTAATTATGAAGTGTGACATCAAATGGACGGCTTCTATATTTTAAGAGAAGGAGGGTGACGATTTCTGTTTACACGGTGTGGTGGTTTTCTGTTGTCTGTTGCAGTGTGTGATTGTGCGCGACGGTCGGTGGCCCAGTGTTGTTCTGTTTATAATTGTGGATGATGGTTACTTGTTTGTTCGTGAGGGTTGGGGAATGGCCGGGAGGATTAGTGAGGGTTCGTGAGGGTTGGTGAATGGCCGGGAGGATTAGTGAGGGTTGGTGAATGGCCGGGAGGATTAGTGAGGGTTCGTGAGGGTTGGTGAATGGCCGGGAGGATTAGTGAGGGTTCGTGAGGGTTGGTGAATGGCCGGGAGGATTAGTGAGGGTTCGTGAAGGCTCATAAAGCAGTGACTGTGTTATTTGTTAGACTATATTATTGTCTGTTTGTTTTTGTCTCGCCCGTGACGAATGACGAGGAAGGTGAGACATATGGCTCTTCCGACGATGGTGACGACGATGGTGACGACGATGGTGACGACGATGGTGACGACGATGGTGACGGCGATGGTGACGACGATGGTGACGACGATGGTGACGATGATGGTAACGACGATAAACTCAACTTCGGCATTAAGTTATTTTCCTCAACAAATCGCTGGCGAACATATCTGTGGCAACACTGTTACTTGTGTATGTTACAGTCAGTGGAGGTAACCAGTCACATCACCCACGTAACACATGTGGTCTAACCTAGCCCACCTATCCAAAACTACCATAATATAACCCGAATCTAAGTAGACCCTACCCTAACATAACCCTATCCTAACCTTCCCCAACCTACACATAACCTAGTCTAATCCTTACCTTCCGAACCTAATCCTAACCTACCCATAAACCAAGTCTAACCCTAACCTAATCCTAACCTACCCATAACCAAGTCTAACCTATCCTCTACCACTAACCTCACCCAGTTATTATATAAATTGTCTAAAATGTCTCAACCATTACGCAAAATTGTTTTCATTAATTCGTCTGTTGTGTTACCTGTCTGTAGGTGTTACCTGTCTGTAGTGTTACCTGTCTGTAGTGTTACCTGTCTGTTGTGTTACTCTGTCTGTTGTGTTACTCTGTCTGTTGTGTTACTGTCTGTTGTGTGCTATCTGTCTGTTGTGTTACCTGTACTAAGACTTCTGGCATTACCTGCTGTTGTCCACATGTAAACACCATCCATCACACACACACACACACACACACACACACACATGATTCTCCTCCATATACAGTGGAATACAACATCCTTCTTCATACCTCTTCCTTATACAAACATACAAACACTTCCACCCCTACTCTATAAACACAACCAATCTCCTCCTTAATCAACATACACATACTGAGCATTTCCCATTAGGCGACACCTGCCCCCCACACACACACAACTTCCCTGCAATAACACACATTCTCTGACACTTCACCTCGCTCATGATTAACTGGCCCCCAGAGAGAACTACCACAACAACACAGCCCTCGCCAACATCCCCAGACTTTCCTCTCACACAAAGACTCACCTGAAGGCGTAAGATAGGTGTTGACTTTTCACAAGGTCACAAGAAAACTCGACTAGGGGTCTACTTTGGCCTCTGACACGACTTAACAAAATTACTACTATATTGACATCTTAATGCTTATATATGTGTACCTGTGCTTGTATCTGTACCTATAATTAAATTGTTACCTGTATTTCTCTCTGAACCTGTACCTGTGTCTTTACCTGTGTCTGACCTGTACCTGATTTTATACCTGTACCTAAATTTATACCTATGTAATTAGATGCATCAGTACCTGTAATAAGAGTTTTAACTTAACTTCCACAGTACCTCCTTGTATCTATATATGTATACCTGTAAATATGACTTATATCTGTACCTGTAATGTTGTCAGTACCTGGGTTGGGGTCGAGGTACAGGTGGTGTCTCAGGACAAGTCAGGTAAGTAGAAGAAGAAAAGGTTAATAAATCAAGTACAGTATAATAAGGTGTTACGTGTGATGGTGGTGATGTGTGGGGTGATGACTACACGATGATGACCTTGAGTAAATGTGGTGATGATGCTTCCATACGTCTGTCATCACTACCACACGTCTGTCATCAACACCACACTTCTGTCATCACTACCACACGTCTGTCGTCATTACCATACCTCCGCCATCACTACTACACGTCTGTCATCACTACCACACGTCTGTCATCACTACCGTACCTCTGCCATCACTACCACACGTCTGTCATCACTACCACACGTCTGTCATCACTACCATACCTCTGCCATCACTACCACACGTCTGTCATCACTACCACACGTCTGTCATCATTACCATACCTCTGCCATCACTACTACACGTCTGTCATCACTACCACACGTCTGTCATCACTACCACACGTCTGTCATCACTACTACACGTCTGTCATCACTACCACACGTCTGTCATCACTACCACACGTCTGTCATCACTACCATACCTCCGCCATCACTACCACACGTCTATCATCACTACCATTAGAGAGCTAGTTTTTAGTGCACCTTGAAACATGTTAATAAAGATCGAATCGTCATTTCTGTGTTAGAGAAGAGTTACATAAACATTAATATCCTTGTTTTGTTTTGAAAGTCACAAAAATAAACAAAATGGACTCAAATATGTTTACATTAGCATTAAGTTAGGTTAGGTTAGGTTAGCGTTTAGGGAAGGGTTAATCTTCAGGTGGCCCGAAATAACAAACTCCACACCACACGTTACCCATTGATCAATTCCCTAATTATTGAGGTTTTAACTGTCAGATAAATCAGCCCAAACTATCATTCACCGACAAAAATAAACATATTAACAGCACTTCCGTCGTCAGCTGGTGAGGCTTACACGCACAGAGAATCACAAACACGCACAGAGAATCACAAACACTTATACACTGGGTGAAATATACAAACACAACGACCCGCATCTTGTGAATCATACAAACAGACACAAACGCCAGATGAATCAGCACATACACACATACTAGCCAGTGAATCATCCATCCATCCATCCATACACACACACACACACACACACACACACACACACACACACACACAACACACACAGACACACACACAACACACACAGACACACACACCCTACAAGTTAGACAGGTGGTGGCGGCTTTGCACGCTATAAACAACATCAGCCAGTGAGTAATGGTGAAGCAGCGTGTTCCTCCCCTACAACACACCTCAGACAATTACTAATAGAGTGTAAGACGTGGTGATGCTGGCTGAAGACATGTGGCTCAAAAACTCCTCTACTGTTCCTTTATATCTCTTTGTCTCTCTGTCTCTGTCTCTCTCCATCTCTTTGGTTCTTTTTCTCTGTCTGTATGTCTGTGTGGGTCTTTGTCTCAGTCTATTTTTTTCTTTTATTTATCTTACTATCGCTCTGTTCACCCATCTATTTGCTTTCTCTCTTTATGCATTTATTCATTTATTCTCAACCAAGTTATCCATATATCTTTTTTTTCTTTTTATTCATCTATTTTATTTTATTTATTATTTATTTATATTTTTTTTACCGGTATTAGCCCACCCGGGCACAGGTCACTGACCCACATCGTGGCCTGGGGGGCGAAAATGTAACAACAACAACAACAACAACAACAACAACAACAACAACAACAACAACAACAACAACAACAACAACAACAACAACAACAATAATAATAATAATAATAATAATAATAATAATAATAATAATAATAATAATAAAAAAGAAGATTAAGAGTGAGAAACAATATATGTCTGTTGTGTTGTCAAAGTGAGAGAAACAATTGAGACCCTGCAATTGTGTGTAAATTAGGCAGTAATTCAGATCAGCAACCTGGGACTTGGTCACATATGGCAGCAGGGTCCACCATTAGGCAACACATTATGCTTCCAATATCGTAAGTATCTCTCTATCTATCCACATATCAACCAAACTATCTATCTATCTCTTCATCTATATGTATCTCTTGGCTCTATCTCTCTCTCCTTTTCTGTCTCTCTGTTTGGTTCTCCCTTTGGTAACAGCTGTGTATGTTAGCAGCCAGTCATGGATAAATAGTACAGTCACAGTTTATTGTTGTTTGCCATTAATAATTCAATGTTACATACACACATAAGCACAGTGCACATACTAATATACACATAATACACACACATACAGTGCATACATGAACCTACACACATGATACACACACACATTTATATACGCACAACACACACACACACACACACACACACACACACACACACACACACACACACACAACTCCTTCACCTCCAGCCAGTACCAGACGCGAGCAACAACACCCTGACAGTGGACGGAAATTGGGTAGTAGTGGAGTCGAGGACCATGCAGCTGGGCAGACCCGTCCCGACAAGGTATACAGGAACATCCAATTACCTCCTGGACTATTTCTATAATAAGATGATCCTTGTTATTTTCTGGTCTAGGTTCAGGTAGTGTATGATCAAGCCTTCTAACATTCCATCATACAGTGAGGCAACAGAATCAACCTGTGTTGTGTATGTGTGTGTATGTGTGTGTGTGTGTGTGTGTGTGTGTGTATGGCAGCTTTGTTGGGTTATATTTGGTCGAATCTACTTATTGTTTATTGTTGTTTATCTATGTATATTGTTTGTGCATTCTCTATCTAAGTGCTGAATCATGTGAACTTGTGTGACGATTTTACAGACCCCGCCAAACATGCTTCCTAATGAATTCGAGCTGATGATGGTGTTTGGTAACTTGTTCTAATTTCTTCCTTAATCTAAATTTCTCTAATCTAAAACCTTACCGCCCCTCACTCTATGTTTCCCCAAGAGGACGCTAATTTAGTTGTCTCAATATATCTGTAAGGTTCGTAATGCCCGGGATTGACCTTATCATGACCCTCTGAATGCTTTCTAGGTAATTAATATCCATTCTATAATACGATGATCCAAACTGAACCGCATAATCCAGGTGAAGTCATTAACGCTAGAATTAACTGTAAAATAACACTACTGCTGCTCCTCCTACTAACGCTTCCATATGAACCCTTGGCCTTAGTTCGTACTGTACATAAATACATCACCGCCTAGATTTCAGGTTACTACTTCTCAATATACACCTAAATCTTTCTCTCAACTGTATGACAAGTTCCTCCTGCTTCCATTTCCTCGTTTTAGAACTTTACATTTTCTACAATAAATCTCGTCAGTTATTTTCGGTCCACAATAAATAATTGTTTATATGTTCCTTGGTTTTTTTTTTTTACGAATCTTCATCAGATTTAATTTTACGCTTTAATTTTATATCGACACCAATTTACTTACGTTGTTGTCATCGCCAATATCCACGCCGTTAATGTGTAGTAACTCCACGATGGTCCACTCAGTTACAAACTATAATCTCTATACTTATATAAAAGAAAAAAATCCCTCCAGCCATAATTACGTGATACTGCAGTGATAATAAAAGGTCAAGACTAATTACCCAAGACAACCTCATCTACAGAGACCAGGAGAGACCATCACCCTCAAGACCCGAGCTGTAGTCCTTCTCTCACATGTGTCTACCCAGCAGTAATTGGGAACCTGGATGTTAATCTATTTGCGGATCGTATTCCCGGGTATTGGTTAACCAGTGCAGTTGGCGAGTTGTCCGGTCTTCTCGGACTATTCCTTGACACTGGGTCATGCAGCTCGTTAACTTAGAGTGTGGCTGTTGTGTTGACGACAGCTTCTCCACCTTAAACAGCCATCCTCGTTACACGATGAACAACCATTATGTCACTTTGTCTGTCGGTAACATCAACATAACTATTGCTTTCTGGGAACTACTGTACAGTGTCGAGGTATTATAAGACATTCAAGGCTCTATCTACCTCAATTACTGTACACAAACTGTCAAATTCATCTACTTATTTCTCCATTTGTGTAAAGTAATATCATAGCTCAAGTTCTAGACAAAAGATTTATTTCATATATAAAAAATATCAAGAAGCAGCCCAAGAACATATAATAAACTCAGTAACGCATAATATATCTCTCAGCAGGGAAGAAAATGCTTCACTGACCACCACCCATCAGCTGACCGAGAGTCTAAGATGTCACCTCACCTCACCCAAGACGCGACTAGCTCGGTCACACTTGAGGGCCAAAATTCTTAACATTATCAAAATCCTTCCCTGGGTGAAAGTCCTACAGCAACTTTCAGAACCTCTCGCCTGTAAGAAGTTCTAAAGACAGAAGCCACGTTACCAATATGTCTTTACCTCCCATTAACGTTACCAATATGGCTTTACCTCTCACTAGTGTTACCAATATGGCTGACTTGTATAACATGGTCATATGCCTACCTGTATAAACCAAATAGCAATAACTCCTTCCTTCTGCTACTCAAAATATTCCTATCCTATAATTGTTACAGGTATTACAGGTGTTATTGGTAGGTTATTACAGGTATTATAGGTAGGTTATTACAGGTTACGGGTATTGCAGGTAGGTTATTACAGGTTACGGGTATTGCACGTATGTTATTACAGGTGTTACAGGTATTACAGGTGTTATTTGTAGGTTATTACAGGTGTTACAGATAGGTTATAACAGGTGTTAAAGATAAGTTACCATTAGTGTTACAGGTAAGTTATTACAGGTTACGTGTATTGAAGCTAGATTATTACAGGTGTTTCAGGTATTACAAGTATTACAGGTGTTTTGGTGTTATCCTGATTCTGTGTTAAACTGGAGGTGTTGTGTACAAAATATCGTAAAACTCGTCACCATCATTTTTTATTCTGAAGGGACCCGAGGCTATGTCCAGTAGAGTGTGATCAAACTCTCTCAACGTACATCCGCTCCTGCAGTAAACACGTCCATCAGTGTACAGTACGCCCTTACCTTGATTCACCTGAGCTCACCTTAATTACGTATGCTAATTAAGGAAGATAGTCTTTATTAGGGTCTTGATAATAGGTGTTTATGTATCTTTTGTGTGTCTGTTAAGTAATGAAAATATTATGTTGATGTCTGTGTCTTTGTTGTGTCTGTTAAGTAAAGTAAATATTGTCTTTATTGCTGTCTTAATGTGGTGTCTTATCTATAATACGTCTGTTAAGTAAAAAAAAAAGTCTTTATTCATATTTTATTAACAACAGTCGTGTTTATTTATGTATATTAAGTAAGCAAATAGAATAAAACATTAACAAATTTGTCTACATTTTATGCATATGTTTTTTATTCACATTTTATTAACACGAGGAACCTTAAAATGTCATAACTTTCACATCAGTAAAACCTAATTAATGTCAACGCTGAGGATGAATGATTGGAAACATTCGTATAAATTTAATGTTTATTTTTATTTTTATGTTGTCAGCTGTGTGGTTTTTTTTTAATGATGGAACATATATTAAGATCCAAGTTATCGAAAGTATAACCGAGGACGAGACCGAGGACGAGACCGAAGATGAGACCGAGGACGAGACCGAGGACGAGGCCGAGGACGAGACCGAGGACGAGACCGAGGACGAGGCCGAGGACGAGACCGAGGACGAGACCGAGGACGAGGCCGAGGATGAGACCGAGGACGAGACCGAAGATGAGACCAAGGACGCAATTTTAACTTTTATGGATCACCTGAGGGGGAAAAGAGGAGAGAAAGGGGGGAGAGGAGGAGAGGGGGGGAGATGAGAGAGTGGGAGGGAGAGATGAGAGAGAGGGGGACAGATGAGAGAGAGGGGGACAGGGGGGGGGAATATGGAGAGATGAGAACGAGGGGAGAGGGGGAGAGATGAGAGAGATGAGAGAGAGGGGGAGAGAGAGAGATGAGAGAGAGGGGGAGAGGGGGAGGTGGGGAGGAGAGAAGGGGCTAATCTTCAGGTTATTCATAAAAGCTAGAATTACACAGGGCTTCGATCTCTGTCACCACTACATCAATGATTCAAAGTTGGTCGGTAAGTTGACGATGTTTTAAATTCTAACCTAACCTAACCTAACCTAACCACTAATTGCACTACCACTATATATACCCTAACCTAATCTAACCTAATTACCTAATCTAACCTAACCCCATTACCTTAGCTAATCTACCCTCATTACCTAACCTAACCTCATTACCTACCTACCCTCATTACCTAACCTAACCCCATTACCTTAGCTAATCTACCCTCATTACCTACCTAACCTCATTACCTACCTACCCTCATTACCTAACCTAACCAAATAAGGTTATGGTTCGGTTAGGTTAGGTTAGGTTAGGTTAGGTTAGGTTAGGTTGGACAGAAACTACGATTCTAGTATTTCACATGTCCAGTTTTTGCCTTGCACCAAAATGGCCTGTGACACCACCGATGCAGCCACGGTGACGACGGTCCAGGAAGCAACAGATGAATGGCTGGGAGGCGCACGATCGACTACAGGAAGGTGAAAAAGTGCGCGGGAATAAACCAAGTCATGTAATGGTCTTCAGTAAGTCGATTTCTTCACAATATACTCGTGTAGTTCTCTGTCACAGCACTGATGCCCAACAGCTGTCATAACCGGTTTATAGTCTTAGTTCACGTGAGGTTTAGTATTTTATTAGAGAAAAATGAAAACGGATGAGCCAGTACGAGTCATATAGCCCTGTGCCTTCATCCCGCCGTACACAAAGATTCATTAATAACAATCATGTCTACTATTGTTCTTAACCCCAAACTCGTTTCGATATTCTTAACGTGGCTGAGAATTACTGATATTTTTAACAACAGGTGTGTTCTCAGAGACGCGAGGAGGATTTTTTTATTCTAACACAATTATGCTGCACTGAAAAGGAGCTTAAACCGTGACGAATAAGCGGGGGAAGTCTTTAAGTACGTCCAATACGGGTCATTCTTCCGTGTTATCCCGACGTAGACTCAACCCTCAGGTAGCAGGTTGTGGTGGCGGGGGAAAACTGATGACGTCTCCCGAGGAAGCAACTACCAGCAATTGCTCACAGTATCACAACAAACGAGGTTATTAATTTCCTCGATGGTGTTGTTCCGACGCCTGAGCGAGATAAACAGACTCATATTGTGGCTGTATATTTAGAGGTGCTGCAGGAAGACCTAATGGTCCGCCAACTGTTGGCGTTGTGGGCTAGTCTTAAAAAAGGCTCACAGGAACAGCCGGGCTCCGTGAAGCCCGTGATCTGACACACAGAGGGCTGGCTGGGGTCTATGAAGCACAAGGTAGACCAAGAGAACTGTGGGGCCGAATGAAGGGAAATCTTGTGGTCCATTCATAAATATTTCTCCAGCGCCTGGCGTTCCCTTCTCTACTCCAATAAAACAAATACTGTCAACGTCGTGGTTTTGTTAAGGGAGGGTCAATTAGGATGCCAAGACTCGTAACAGTTATTAAGAACTATTTTACTATCCTCAGCTTTCTTAATTTTTTGCTTGGTTTAATTAGTCTCTCTCTCTCTCTCTCTCTCTCTCTCTCTCTCACATTAAAGAAACTCATCTATGTATCACAACTGACATTCACCTCGGGACACAGCTGAAATGAAAAAACACGAAAAATCCGCCACCAGTACATTGAGGAAGCCATTGATTGTTCCTCTGTGCATCACTCATACCCAAATTCTTAAAACGGGTACAATCTATCACAATCAACAGAGAACAACGGACCACAGACAGAACACAGCAAAAACAGGTGAATACAAGCCTCGGACTCTGTTTAAAAAATATGTTCACACGATACATTTCCTTCCCTGGAATTGAGCGTTGATGACCTGAATTCATTTAGATAATGATGTTTCCATTGTTATTCTGATGTTGCTTATGTAGTGTTTGTGTTTAATGGGAATCAAATTGATGTTTATGTTTGTTCGTTTATCGCGGTGTTGAGGTTGTTACTCTCCTTCTCTCTTGGGCAATGCGACACCCAAATTCTGGACAGCCGGCGGAAAGGTGTCATGTAGCGCGGGATGTAATCTCGGTACTTAAGGGTAATTAACGTCACACCGGAGTCATGAACATCTCAGGTAACTTGATGAAACTAAGTGATAAGCTCGTAATACACAACAGATTACTAAATTGCGCTGTCTTTAGCCGTGAGGTCAGGCTGTGAGGGCCACCAAGTCACGTACCACCTCTAGAGACAAGACCCGACGACTTCCTTCCTCCTCTCCTCCGCGTGAGAGAGAGACCTCATAGTACTCTTCAGTGTTGATATTACAGCTGTAGTTTCTGCCGCCGTTAACCTGGCTGTCTCGCAACGCTCTCTAAGGACACATAAATTTTTGTATAATCTTAGTGTTATTTTTAACTGTTGAAAGTTATTTGGATTAAATGCCAAACAACACAGTATAAAAGAATACTTGGAGAGTTGCATTAAATAGCCTATAAATTCACTTCAGTAATATAACACTGGATTATATATAGAAATACAATGCGAGTGTGTATGTACTGTGTGTATATACAAACACAGGGTGTCTCAGAAAAATGTATACCGAATGCCTTGCAGATTTTCGTTGTAACACAAGCATGCACGTTATCTCCAGGCAATCTGTATATAAACATTTTTGAGACACAACCACATACACCCACACACACACACACACACACACACACACACACACACACACACAGTATACATCTGCTAAGCGCTATTTAAATGACAAATAAAAGAATTTCTAAATTATTAACGGAAGCTTCTACTTATCCTCCTAAACAATAACTCTACCATAGAAAGAGTCTGCTAAAATGTTCTCATAATTTCCCTGCAAAAAATTTCATTAATATTCACAGATATTACACAGCGGTTAACACACCATCTGTACAACACATTCCTCAATACACACCTTGTAATGTTCACATACACACATTAGTCCCTACACGACTATGACACTTGAGAATGATCAGTATTTTCCTTCCTTCCTCCTACGATAACTTAAAGAGATACCCAGCTTCCTCCTGCACCCATTACCTCCCACTCCCCCAGTTTTCCCCTCAAACCCCACTAAACCCCACACTCACCCCACCCCACCCCACCCCACCCCACCCCCACCCCACCCCCTTTAACTACTCAACTACCAATCACAATCCTAGAAGAAAGATCTACACAGATTTCTACAACCTCTGATGTATTGTACTGCACGTCTGCTAAAACAATTTTCTCCGCTGTAAAGTAGACAGATTAAGGCCTTCTGACAGGGCTGTTGCTATTAGAGGGTGGTGGCGGTGGTGAGGGTGGTGGTGGTAGTGGTGAGGGGGGGTGATGGCGGCAGTGGTGAGGGCGGTGATGGTGAGGGAGGGTGAGGGAGAGACTGTTGCTATGACGTGTTGGGATTAGCTTGATTTATAAGAGTCAAGGGAAGACTACGTAATGTTTACCTTATCGGGTCGTCCCTTTTTTTAATCTCGGCCGCCCAGTGGAGGAAAATATTCAAACGAAAGAAGAAAAATAAATAATATGATACAGTTGAGACGATGTGACAAGAACTATGAATAGACAAGAGGGTTAAAAGGCAGGCAGCTTAATGTAATGTCACTTGATTGGATCTTTCTCCCCGCGCAGACACTTGCTTGATTAGCAGTCGTCAAAGATACTAACTCGATCAAGCGTCAGTCACTCGCTCGGCTGGACATGACTCAGGCACTTTTCTTGGTCTGAGTAACATTCATAGAGTTACCTAATTAACTATCTCAGAACACATTTGCTTGACTGGTTGATGTTATACACTCGTCTGGGTCTGTTGTAAAGAAACCACTCGCTCTGATGGTCACCACGCTAGACAGTGAGGTTAAATGATAACTTATAACATGACTCTCCCTTCATCTCTCTGCATGTTACTTTCGTCACCGATTTTATGAACTCTGGTTAAGAAGCCACCAAGGTTACAATTTTGACTGTAACTCGTGTGGTGGTGGCGGCAACAGGACGATCCATCATATGTCTTGAGGCTGTGACACACTGTAAACAACAACACGAGGAACATCACACGGCCTCTCGCTTGATTTTGTTGACTCCTTATAAGAAGCTCATTTGAACATCAGCTAAAATTATGATTACTTTAGTGCATATCAATTATTCACTATATTTACCAATTTTTACATAGGGCTGGAATAAAATTAAATTACAAATATTTACACATCTACAAAAATAATGCTCACGGACATCATATATAAGTAAAAGGTTCCTGATAATGTTATGTTGCGTGTGTCTCGTGAGGCGGTGGATGGCGGCAACAGTTTAATGATATTGATCAAGTGAACACCTGAGCTCCGCCGTCCACCCCCCCGCCCCGCCCACACCTTGTATCCTCTTGCATCTATCTGACCCTCCTTCACCTCCCTCACCCCCTCCTGACCTCCCTCACCCCTCCTGACCTACCTCCCTCTGACCTACCCCTCACCCTCCTGACCTACCCCTCACCCTCCTTCACCTCCTGACCTACCCCTGACGACTTACCCCTCACCCCTCCTTCGCCCCACCCCCCCATCAGAGAGGGCCTTATCAGTCCCACTTACCTCACATCCTTAAAGGGTCTTGTAAACTCAAGTGTGTAAAAATTTTCCCCAAAACTCTGCCCTGATCACAAAGTTAACGCTGGATAAACCTCATCATATTACATGGCATTAACCTTCAGTATTCAGGACACAATCAGAACACAAACACACTCAGGACACAAAGACATTCAGAAGACAAAGACACTCAGAAGATAAAGACATTCAGGAGACAACACTTCAGGAGGTGTGAAGCCAGTGCATGAACAAAAACTCACCTGGCCAAAAACTCACCTGGACAAACACTCACCTGGACAAAAACTCACCTGGACAAAAACTCAAATGGACAAAAACTCACCTGGACAAAAATTCATTGGACAGGTTAGGTGTCATAATATGATCTTTTTGTTTACATTTAGTTAGGTTAGGTGAGGTTAGCTTACGTAGGTTGGGTTAGGTTAGGTTAGGTTAGGTTAGGTTAGGTTAGGTTAGGTTAGGTTAGGTTAGGTGAGGTTAGCTTAGGTAGGTTGGGTTAGTTTAGGCTTAGTATATTAGATTAGGTTAGATAGATTATATTAGGTATGATTAGGTTAGGTTAGGCTGATTAAGTTGGGTTAAGTAGAAGAGGTTAGGTTAGGTTAGATTAGGCTGATTTAGTTGGGTTAGGTTAGGTTAGGGTGGTCCTACCCCAATAGAGCCATAATTCCCTAACCTGACCTGACCTGACCTAACCTGACCTGACCTGACCTGACCTGACCTGAGGAGGAAAACTACACATTATCGTACTCGTCCAGGAGGTACTCGTGAGAAATTGTACTCAAGACCAACACGAACTCATTTTGTTACATACGAGTACACGTCTCGTTCACAACACGCACGAGCACACACATACAATCACACAAACGCACACATACGTTCACATAAACACACACACCTTCACACACATACACACACCTTTACACGTACACACATTCACACAAACCTTCACAAAACACACAAACATATCCCTCCATACTGTTTCCTTTCCTTCGTTTGCTCTTTAAAATCACCTTTGGTCTCACAACTGTTCAAGAGCACAGTGCTACCTCTAAGAGTTTAATGTCCGTTTTATAATATAGTTTGAGATCATGATTTTCAGCTAACCATTTACCATACACGTGGCTTAACCATCACAAAACTCAACTGAGATATAATTTCTAATATTGTTGACAGAATGAACAATAAACACAACAATAATTATCTAATTTAATTATATATGCCCTGTGTTCTAATTTACCTGGTAGTTCATTAATTAGTGTACACACCGTATTTACCTTCCCCGTAGCTCACCTGAGGGTAACTTAACCTTCTACTCTGAGTTACGAGACACTCACACTAATAACACCAGTCCATCGAAGGCCAATCACGTGTCATTATCATTCTCGTTGGCTGGGAACGTCTCCTTCACACGCGAAATACTGCCTCCTTGGTTCATGTTTCACGTTATCACCATCAATTACTGTACAGCTGTCATAATATATTCTCTACTCATGCTGTGAAACTTGACACACTCTCTCTATCAGCTGTGAAACTTGACACACTCTCTCTCTCTCTCTCAAGCTGTGAAACTTGACACACTCTCTCTCTCCCTCAAGCTGTGAAACTTGACACACTCTCTCTCTCCCTCAAGCTGTGAAACTTGACACTCCCTCTCTCTCTCTCAAGCTGTGAAACTTGACACTCCCTCTCTCTCTCTCAAGCTGTGAAACTTGACACTCCCTCTCTCTCTCTCAAGCTGTGAAACTTGACACTCTCTCTCTCCCTCAAGCTGTGAAACTTGACACACTCTTTCCTTATTATGAAATTTTACACTCTACACCCACCCATCACCTCCCAAACACGCCCACCACCTCCCAAACACGCCCACCAAACACACCCACCACCTCCCCCACTCACCCACCTTCACCTCTCCTAATGGCCGCAAGTTCTCCATTCCCACAGGTTCACTTTTGTATATAAACAAACCACGTACTGTGTGGCCTTAACTACGTATTCTGCTCTCGATTCCCAAGATGATTTCGATCGCGTGTGGAGGCAGCGGGAGTGAGCAAGTCGTGTGTTGTGTACCGACCACACTCACAGTCTTAACCTTCTCCTTCAATTAAGGGTTCGAGGATAAACTGTAAGAGTTGGTGTGATCAAAAGCCTGACATCATCACGGTCAGTCCCAGACATTAACACTCCGAAAATATAACAGTCGTTTTTAAATATTAACTTTGGTAATGTATATATATATATATATATATATATATATATATATATATATATATATATATATATATAATTAAACATTGGAAATAATTATATTGCCTAGTTATATGTACTATATATATATATATATATATATATATATATATATATATATATATATATATATATATATATATATATATATATATATATATATATATATTCTACTTGTATAGTATCTACCAATAATTGTTATAGTTTTATAAGCTTAAATTTTCTTTATAAATTTAACGAAATTATTTTAAAAGTTTAAACTCTTCGAGAGGAATTAATATGCTTGTATGTTGTACCTGAGTGATCTTGTGTTAATACTTTAAGGATAATATTTAATTCCAAATAAATTTGTATTACTTCTACGTTCTTATCCTTATCTGCTACATTTATTTTGAAAAAAACAAAACAAGAAAACGATTAAAAAATTCATGTTCTTCCAGAGAAATGAATATGTAAATGGAGAGTAAACGCCTCCTTAACAAACTCAGGAAAGCTCTTCATTTACAAGTAAAATCTGTAATGACTGTATTTTGGACAAACCCGGCACGAACGGTGAGAATATCTATAATAATAAGATGCATAACTGGGATTAAATTACGGTGGTATATAAAAGATTAATGCAAGTTACATCATGCACTATATTTCAACAATTAAATAATAAATGAGATATATCTCCTTGATAATAAGGTAACTATATTTCAACAATTAAATAATAAATGAGATATATCTCCTTGATAATAAGGTAAGGGAGGGTGACCGCCACTGACCCAAGAGTTGCAAGTTTGTAAGTTTGTAAATGGCAAGATGATAGGCCTAAGACAATCAAAAGCTCATATGCCATTATTTGTTCCAATAATTTATAGTTGTTTGTTTTGATAGTTCGTGATTCTGCCAGACCATCAAACATAATCCAAGATATTACTCAGAACTTATACTCAGTAAGTACGATGGATGTCAAAAATGAATATTAAGTGTTTAGTTTCTCAGTGGACATTAGTGATAATCAGGATAATTACAAAACAAAGCTGAAGTTTAAGGAGTAAATAACATAGCAAGCGTTGCCTATCCTGATGGTTCGCGAATCTTCCGAGAAAATACTTCGTGTTGGACCCCAAGAAGAGGAAGTACGATGATGAACTAACTACAAGTGAATTTCCTGTGTATATTTAGATATCGTAAAGAGGTAAGAAGAACAATGTGAATAACACTTACTTGGTAGAGTTGCTCCAGTCTGTTGTTTTCGCTGGTCAGTGTTTTCCGGTGAAAATAGTTATTTATTAACTCATATGATTATTTTTAGATTATTATGGTCAATATACTTTTAACAAGTAGAAATAAAAGAAGAAAAATAAACCATAAAGTAGAAAAACTGTAACAGGAAAATATTATTTAGTATTATTAAGAATAATTACCTGGGAGAGAACGTCTGGAATTTCTTTTGTCGTAAATTACAATAATGCTTTTTATTTATTCACCTTCTGTAAATTCATATTTTTAGCGTCGCTTTTTTATGTACACATGCATAATATTAAAATGTCGAGTTTAGCGATAATGTGTGATTTATGCCGCCCTGGAAATGATTCTCCTCCCTTTGTTTCTTATTGTAATTCAGCTGTAATTATTAATACTTCAGTAATAGTTTACAACAGGGGTCCGGGCTGGCTACCTACTTTACAAGATTTTTTTGCTGATAACTTTCTTACCTCAAAGGGATGAATTTTGTTCTCTCCTTGTTCTTATTATAAACATATACTGTACTGTCCATACTGACGACGCCACATTAAACTGTTCATACGCAGGAAAACTTACCAGCTACTACTACATTACTCGAACCAGTCTAACCTAACCTAACCTTCCTAATCTAACCTAAAATACCAAATTTAACAAAGGTAAGTTAGATTGGTTCGTCTCATCTCAGGTAAACCATTAATGTAGCAATGTTATGGGTCTTAAGTGTATGAAAAGCAACTCCCGACGAACTCGACCAAATAATATTATGAGAATTGCAAATCCTTTTATTTATTTATTTATTTATTTATTTATTTATTCGTAACACAAGAAATAATTTAACTTAGTCTCTATATATTTTTTAAGTTGCTGATTTTTCGTTTGTGTGGAATGTAAGTGTACCTTGGTGAAACACTTTGTTTAGTCTTTTAGCGCTCTCATAGACAGTGTGCATAACTGAGTGAAAGTGCGTCGACGTAAACAAGCGTTTAGGATGAAAAAGTTGCCGGAATAATATTAGAAAACTTGCATCTCTTCCTCCTGTTTACATATATTAATACGGTAAGAAAGAAGTTATCTTCTAAAACTATTTCCTCTAAAGTAGCTAGTTAATCCGTACCACAGTATACCGATAATTCTAGTTTTATTACTTACAGCATATTTTCTGTGTCTTAATATGTAGCATGAGCTAGTGGTAGAGTGGTACCGTTCTTGCCTCGCAAGCAAGATGTTACGGGTTCGATTCCCGGGCGGGTGGAAGTTGTTTGGACACTCTTCCTAGTCCCCTTGGTCCCTGTTCACCTAGCAGCACAGTAGGTACCTGCTGTAAGTTGAAAGTTGCGAATTCGTATTCAGGGACAAGTTGTTGGAACTTCCAATAACTTGCTTAGACGTAAACCATTGACTCTTCAGGCTTCTACGCCCTGAACTCGTGAGACATAAGGCAAGCATGAACTTAGCATGCTTCCCTGTTGGGCGCTGTAAACGCTTCTGCGCTTCACCTTACACAAGGATGTAGGGGGGTGCCCAATAAATAAAAATATAAATAAAAAAAATATGTAGCATAAATGATACCGCAAATATTTATGACATACTTCAGTTCTGCACGTGAACTTTTTTGTAGAGTACCGATACACCGATTTTACTTTTAAAACGTCCATTAGAACATAGTTTTTAAAAAACATTATTAGCGGTCCATCGAATTACCCAAAAGTACCCAGATGTACCCAAAAGTATATTAAATCAGGGTAAAATCTTCACGAATATATGTTTTACATCAATAAAACCTGATTAATAATGTTTTCTTTGAAATGTAGTCAAAATAATGAAATAATAAACAGCGAAAAACGTTAAATTCCAAAGAGTCACCTATCCAAAATGGAGATATAATTACCGATGTTTCTGTTACTTTGGGGTATTTAACATAGCCGTAGGATTTACTTTTCGTTAGGTTAGGTTAGGTTAGGTTAGGTTAGGTTAGGTTAGCGAAGTGCATCACGATGGATCTGAGTTATCTCCCTTGTTCACGAACTCTTTGGAATTCAACGTTCGCCAATACTGAAAGTTTTTCGCTGTTTATTATTTCATCTTACAAATTATTTTTACAAAATTACACTAAAAATATTATTAAACATGTTTTGTGTATGTATAACAGATATTCGTTAAGATTTTACCCTTATTTGCTATACTTTTGGGCACTTTTGGGTAATTCGTGGCTCCCCATTATTAGAAAACTTACCTGTTTCAACTTAACTGTTTCAATTACATGGGAGGTTAACAGACTTCTTATTTTGCTCCCATCACACAAAATACTTCTTGAGCGTGAACTTGTACATAATTATTAATGCTAATTGAAAAACAATCTTGCTCCTTGGTTATCATTTGTATATTTCCTTCCTTTTTTGCCTTTCCACCTTAATTGATAAGATAGTCTAATTTGGAATAGAAAACGGTAGTCAACACAGCAGACATTCGTGAAGCTCTCTTTTTTTTCGTGAAAATACAGCTGTTGCAGCTGCCTTTGACAGCCCAAAGTTTATTACAAAGTCCATGGAGTCATAGTGCACCAGTCGGTGTAAAGGAAATTTCTGGCGGTGGTGGACTGTAAGGGCGGGGTTTACAACAAGTGAGCAATTAGCAATGTAACGGCGCTGTTTCTCTCTACTCATACTCTGCCTTTTCTTTTACTTCTCTTGTCTTAGTTCTTTAATTCAATTGTTCTTTTACTTACTTCAATGGTTACTGCATAACCTTGGTTCTCTTTGGTAGCATGTCGAGGGTCTAAGGCACATGGGTATTGTAATTCTGGTATCAAGTCACTTGGACGGAAATAAAGGTAACTACTGTGGGAGAAATGAATACACCTAAAATACTCTAAGACCTAAGACAAATTGTAAAATTTTAATTAAAAGAGAAGACAAAATTTCTAAGATAGTACAGGTAGTATCTCTTTGGGTAACTAACAGATTGTTGTGGCCCCTGTCTCATCAACAGAAGTATTATATAAATGGGTTCTTTACATTTGAATTATATACTAATTCACCCCCTGTAACTTTTCACTAGCTATGAGTTGTCATGCTCATATCACGTGATTGGTAGCCTCCTTGGGTGCGGCCCATTGACTGTATGTCAGCACATGGGTCAGCTCAGAATAAGCCTGCAGCCACGCTAGTCACACCCATACTCTTACAGTACATAGAACGGACGTGATTAAACGGTCTATTTACATAGCCGCCGTCCTCTCTCTTCACGGTCATAAATAGTGGAAGTTACGGTTGATCTACACTCAGGAATTAAATAAACAATACTTTTTGATAAAAGCGGAAACTTCAATTGGGTTTCGCTACTAAAACCCAATATAATAGAAATGTACCAACCTGGTTAACTTTGAATTAACCAGCTGGTTCAAGATGAGGAACACTGATCAAGTCTAGATGTGAAAGCACTTGTTGAGGGAGCAGAAACTACTCCTTCTCTGTACTTCTTATAACTCTAAGTTCAATAGGTTTTGCGGTGCGAGAACATTCTAAAATTTTGACTTCGTTTAAGGGGATTAACTTAAATTTTTACTACATTTTCACCTCGAATTGGCCACTGACTATCCTTCACATTCACTGATTTTAAATCTTAATTTTTCCTTTTCATTTCCTCTACATGACTCTTCCCTTTGTCCCTGCCAGTTTTACAGAGATCTCTAACACTTAAAAAAATACATTATTTTCCGTCAAACTCACTTTGGGGCAGCACGTAGCACTTTACTCGCAACACCTTCTCGGCCCAAATCTGCTCTAAGCAGCCTAGACCTTTGGGTGGTTTCTTTACTCCCCAGTTTTATCACATATAACAGTTTGTCTTCTACATTATCATCTTCCAATATCATCACATCCGTAAATAATTTGATACAGTATATCAAGATGTGGGAATATCAGACAAGAGAGGTCATAGTTTTGATGCGCTTCTCCTTCGCGGGTTAAAATTTAGGTGCCGTGTGGGGGCCAGCCAAGCCTCTATTGTTCAGTATATAATCAATAAATCATCACGCAGCTCGACCGAGGAACAACGAATACCTAGATAGTGCTAAGCGGCCATAAATAACACCTAGTGGACCCTCATCAACGTGTTTCCTGCCCGACTCTGAGCACCACTTGTAAACCTGGAAAGTAATATATACTACGAAAACCGAAAAGCCTCTCGTTAATTCCTCCTTAGATTTCAACAATAACTTTGCTTTCAACGCGGCTCTACACGTTAAAAGCAAATTATGGGATAATAGAAGTTAGCAGAGGTTCCATCTGCTGTGTAATTAAGCGGAGACAAGACAACGCTCGGGGAACATAACCACCCGCCATGTTGCCATCACGGGCTCCTTGTTTTTGTGCTGCCCTCCTCTTACCCTTTATCACCCTTATTCTTCATGCAAACATGATTCAGATACCATAATATCTGAATTATTTACTAATTATAGTACCCGAGTTAAATATTGTGTTTTTTCGCAATTATAACTTCGATTCATGCAGATTTAGATAACTATTTGGAAACTAGACGACAATCTGGCAGTGTGTGGGCTCGTCTTCATTAAGTAATCGATGTGGAAGGCCTGAATAAAAAGCCCATCTTGCTAATCAAAGCTAATAGTCTGTCATTTGCCTTTATCCCCGAGGATCGACATCTAAGGGCCGCTCATAAGTGTATGGTGCGGACACAGGCGGCGTTAAGAGCTAATTTTGCTTTGTTGAGAATAATTTCATGCCAGTTGAATTAGAAGTACCGTATTATTATTATTATTATTATTATAATTATTATTATTATTATTATTATTGACGATAAATTCCGTACAAATGTTCACATTCAATATTTAAATAACGATTATTACAAGTTCATTTAATACCAACGATTCTCTTCACTACTGTTAACTAGTGTTCACAGAGGCGTACAGGGATCCTGTGTATGATCACCTCAAATATTAGATAATATATTGTTATTACCCTCTCGTGTTTTCTCACCCACAGCGTAATAATATATATCAGTATCCCGTGTATAGTTTGGCATTCAGGAAGGCTAGTTTTATCATATCTATCCACGTTCAAGTATGTACAGTATATGTGTGTGTGTGTGTGTAAAAGTGTGTGTGTACACGTACAGTATATATATATAGATGTACTATATATACACAGCATTTATTGTTAAAAGTGTTTTGCCTAACTTTATTAAATATCGCGTTGTTAAGTGTGTGTGTGTGTCTGTGTGTCTGTGTGTGTACAAAACGATACGCACAGACAGGTTGTATTAACTACCTGCTGGTCAGGCCAACCAAGACCCAATTCACTTCCTCATTTTTACCTCTCTGGTAAAGCGTGCGTGTACCTTGAACATGTCATGCGAACCTTACAGTATATATGGGCACATTGAATATAACATGTGCACATTGAATATAACATGTGCACATTGAATATAACATGTGCACATTGAATATAACATGTGCACATTGAACATAACATGTGCACATTGAACTTAACATGTGCACATTGAACTTAACATGTGTATATTGAACATAACATGTGCACATTGAACTTAACATGTGTATATTGAACATAACATGTGCACATTGAACATAGCTTGTGCACATTGAATATAACGTGAGTGTACTCTGAATCTGTGTACATTAAATACTAAATAACTGTTAAGCATTAATACACAAAGCATGTTCACTGTTTACCCTAAGCGTGTGTACATTTAACATACAACAGTGTATCAATAGAACACAGATTGACCCGAGACAGACCCCGGGACACCCAGTTGTGAATATGTACTGTACCGAACTACAGTTGGGAAGTGAAGGCAGTCGAGTACAGTGCCGGCCTCCTCGTGTACAGAATCATTGGTATTATTCAGTGTTGTATCAGTATTACCCTTAACGAGTTGTCAGGCACACCAGCTGGCTCTCCTGTACCCAACCCTTGAGAGTGGCAATCCTGTTTCCCCGTTGAGTGACTGCTGCTTCGTCTCCTTGAGTGGGAACATCTAGAATATAACCCTTAAATTCCTGTCCCTTGTTTGTATAATAAAGAAATAATATAATCAACAGGGGTGTCGACTTACATCATCTCGCTATAATTACACGCGGGGGTATTATAACACGAGGCTCTTCTTCTTAATTGATATCGCCTTAATTTGCAACAAAATTTTCGGTAAACATATTTAATCCTGATAATCTCACCTTAGTTCCCGTCGCCTCAGGCTAATGAATGGTCCAGACAGGTGTTTTTGAGGGGGAAAATATTTGAGTTTTGTTTACCTAAAATCCCGGGAGGAAGATGGACGATGACGCAACCTTCTCCTCACACCAGCTGGGGCCAGTAATCTTGTTTTATTAAAGGTAATGATACGCTGTAATTAAGGACGCTACGCTCTGACCACTGCTGTTTTGCATTAAATGAATCCCCCTATAATGCGTCCTGGTGTAGGTTAGTTGCTGTAAATATATTCTCGTTGCTGATGGTGTACTGTATATATGGAAGAGACATGATCTTCGTCCCAGTACCGGCGGGAGGTGAGCCGGGCAGGTGTTGTTACCAATAGGTCGTGAGTTAGCGGGGTCGCGGCGGGACGTGCTAAAAGGCAATAATTGAGGCGAGCGGCTCGTAAAATGTCACACCCGCCCTGTACTTACTGGCTTCCGACCCTACAGAAAGAATAGTTGATTTTGTTCGTCATTATCTCACACCTTTGGTAAACTCCCACACGCGACCCGCGCCTCGTATGTCTGTCGCCCTGTTTGTTTGTCGCTGGTGAAGATCGGGTCGTCATGGCAACACACAACTTGTGAATGACCAAATTAAAACACCATTATTTATAGCCCAAAGATAGTTAACTACCACGAGCAAGAGGAACGCCTCGTCAGCCTGCGTCAGCGATGTAATTAGCGGCGATGAAAAGATGGCCATTTACTCGCCATAATGAACTACTTAATCACCGTTTAAAATGTAGGGATATTTAATGAAGCGATCAATAAGTTCACGCCATGCCCGTGAATGACTGTACGGGTGAAGCAGAACCCTTTTGTTGACACGAGTGACGTCACGACCCTGCTGCTTTACTGTACGTGTACGATGATTGGCGCTATTTTCTTTGTTTTTAAGCTTATCTCTGAGACTGCAGGTCTGCAGCCAAGGAACATTATCATTGGCTAGTCTCTTTGTTGTGACTGTGACATCACAGCTACGCAAGACCAAGTAAATGTGTGATTGGCTGAGTCTTCCATGCCAGTGACGTCACATTAACCAAGACGAGTAATTGTGTGTGATTGGCTGACTACCCCTTTTACATATGTGACGTGATGAGTGCGTGTATCTCAGTAAATCTCCGGTAATGGAAGTTCCTCCATGTAACTCGCATGTCTGTATATTTACGGCAGGAGAGTCTCAGGCGATCATAACCTCTGTTGATGAGTTTTGGCGCTCATTATATTGTTCATTATGCATGTATGACGAGTGTCTCAGCCGCCATGCATGTATGACGAGTGCCTCAGCCGCCATGCATGTATGACGAGTGCCTCAGCCACCCATGGATGTATGACGAGTGCCTCAGCCACCCATGGATGTATGACGAGTGTCTCAGCCGCCATAATAAATGTGTCTCTCTCTCTCCACACACTGAGATATATTTATGACCAGATATAAAGGAGTAAAAGGGCCGACGATACATTACTCGCATATTTTTAAATCATTACGTTGCATAACTAGTTAATATTAATAGTCAGATGAACTAATAACTATTGCCCGTGTGAATGATAAGAGCACCACGAACACTACACCTCCTTGATGACTCTAAACACAGGTGCATCGTCCATCATTACCTGCCCTTACCTGCCCGATACCAAGCTAACAGGTGATGAGGGATTTATTTCATTATGTGGTGAGTATGGAACTAACTGGACCACGCCACCTGCCTGTTTAACTGTGTGTAATTCGTGGAAGTGTAGGTCAGTGCCTCTTACAATGTACATGTGACCTACACACCAGCTCACCTGGTTGACGTCACCCTTCAGTGTAACTTTCCCAGGTATCATCTTGTTCTGGGTCAGAATTTTATTACTCTTTCTTTAATTATGGGAATGAGGGATCGAGTCTAATTACGATAGTTTCGTTGCACTTCTGGTGGTGCTTTAGCTACCGTCTTTGTGTTGTGGCTTAAAATACCCGGTTAGGTGTGTTTTCTCGTCTCAAGTTAGGAAGAAAATTAAACACTTGAATTTTTGACCCGAGGGAAAACATGAGAACCTTAAGACCTACAAACTGATGTAAGTTAATGTTTTTTTGGTTGTGTTTCTCAACATAGTTAACTCGCCAAGGAGAACCACTCCAGTTATATAAAGACGAATAATTGTGTCTTTAAACAGAGAACGGCGAGAATCTTCATTTACCTGTTATTACCAGGTGATGGAAACAAAGATTTTTTGGTAATTACTAAATTTATACCATTATGATATAAGTCGTAATATTACTCCTCATGAGACTTTCAGTAATATACAAGGAGATATTTTTAAGAAATAAGCGTAATTTGTATGTTCTGGACTATTAAGAGCATTACAGCACGTAAGGTAGCGTATTATATGTCATGTGTAATGACAACAATCAAAAACCAAAACACCGCAATTGGTTGACTATTTGCCCACTTAAACCCCCATAAAGTTGTTTACCATCAGACGACCACTAAGAGGCCGGAAGTACGAGGTGCTCCAGGCGATCGACCTGATGGCTTGGTAGAAAGCTCCTCCTCCTCCTCATCTTCCCCCTCCTCCTATTCCTCTTCTTCCTCTCCTCCTCCCTCGCTTCACTACCTCCACACCACCAATAGGATCACCGAGGCGAAAATCAGAAACGGTTTGACCTTCGGAGATCCAACACGAAAGGAATTGGGAATATTTCATTAATTCTCTTGGTATGTGTGTAGGCGTTTTAACACAGAGATCATACGGGGATTTGGTCGTAACTGGTGTGTGGAGAGGAGGTATGAATGAACTCAAGGATTCAGCCACACCCTTCAACATAACTAATTTAAACGACGCAATCTAACCACATTCACCTTCCAGATCTTCACAAGGTCAACGTTAACCTATGTTCATGTTCTGTGTCTTTAAATAGGAACTCTGTTGATACCTGATTTCTGGTTTTAAAAATGGAATTCTTTAATGATACTTGACATATGTAAATTTTGAAAAGGAACTATATAATTATACTTTATGGCGTCAAAAAGGAACTCTTCAACGAAGGTTCCATGACTTAACTGACTTTATAAAGGAGCTCTTCAACGATACTTAACTGACTTTATAAAGGAGCTCTTCAATGATACTTAACTGACTATATAAAGGAGCTCTTCAATGATACTTAACTGACTTTATAAAGGAGCTCTTCAATGATAGACAACTTGTATGACTTTAAATTGAAACTCTCCATATTGACTTTATGTACAGTATCTCCAGGAAAGGAAACTCTTGACAACACTTCCATAAATAAAGGTCCCTCACTAACACCGAGACCTTTAGAAGAGGCACACGTGAGTCGAGGACGAGTGAAAGGAGTTAACCTGTTGCTTGCTTACATTGTGAAGCTTTGAATGCTCTTGTAATCGTTATACTTAGGATCACCTGAAGGTTAACCACCCTAACGATAACCTAACCTAACTTAACCTAACCTAAAATAACCTAACCTACACCATCTTAACCTAACACCCCCAGGTATCTTTAGGGAGGTGAATCTTCAGGTGAAATAAGCTGTGGGAGGTAACATTCAAGTAATCCACTAGTCTTCATTCATTACCCCCTCCCCACCCCCACAAATGATGGGGTACATTAGTGTCATTAAACGCTGCTACTTCCTTCTCATTGTATGCGTCTTGGTTTCCGTTCAAGAGCTAAAGTTACGCTTTTACAAAACTCAGGTAAAATTTACATGGTGTTTGATATAGACAAGAGTTGGGGCAGGTTCGATCGACTCCACTTGAGTACGTAGGTTCTCACTGACCTTAGGAAGTTCTCACAGATGTCCCGGGGGGGGTTGTTTATATCATTCTAATCCTAATCTTTATATCAGTTAATCCAATATTAATTATGTATCTTCTTTCTCAATCACTAATCTCTGTCTATAATCTCAATTAGGGATTGATATTAGGCACGTCTAATAGGAACCCTGCTTTTAACGTCTAATAGGAACCCTGCTTTTCACGTTTAATAGGAACCCTGCTTTTCACGTCTAATCGGAACCCTGTTTTTAACGCCCAATAGGAGCCTCATTACAAGTCATCTCTTAATACCCCCTTGGCCCCGCATGACCTGACCCTCCGAGCTCTTAAATGATTCGTTAAATTACTGATTATTAAGTGCAACCTTCGCCAATCACGAGACAGGTGAGGGTCGTAATTACAGGTGATTTATTGCCTCCCGGACCCGTTCGCTTTGCTTATTAGTATTTACATGCAAATTGCGGCAGCGTCATTCCACTCGTAACACTTGCGGTAAACTGTACATTACTTCCCTTGATTAGTTGAGAGTGTTGACGAGGGTGGGGGGGGGAAAGGGTTGTTGATGAGGTGGGGGGAGGGTTGTTGAGGTGAGGTTGTTGATGAGGGAGGGTTGTTGATGAGGTGGGGGAGGTTGTTGATGAGGGTTGTTGATGAGGTGGGGAGGGTTGTTGATGTGGTGGGGGAGGGTTGTTGACGAGGTGGGGGAGGGTTGTTGATGAGGTGGAAGAGGGTTGTTGACGAGGTGGGGGAGGGTTGTTGATGATGTGGGGGAGGTTGTTGATGAGGTGGGGGAGGGTTGTTGATGAGGTGGGAGGGTTGTTGACGAGGTGGGGGAGGTTGTTGACGAGGGGTTGATGACGAGGGGGAGGTTGTTGACAGGGGGGGGGTAGGTTGTTGATGAGGTGTGGGGGAGGGTTGTTGACGAGGGTTGTTGACGAGGGGAGGGTTGTTTGATGAGGTGGGGGAGGTTGTTGACAGGGGGAGGTTACGGTGACGGGGGGAGGTTGTTGATGAGGTGGGGGAGGGTTGTTGATGAGGTGGGGGGAGGGTTGTTGACGAGGGTGGGGGGGGGAAAGGGTTGTTGATGAGGTGGGGGGAGGGTTGTTGATGAGGTGGGGGGAGGGTTGTTGATGAGGTGGCTTCTGGTTTTTCGTCTTCCTCCGCCTCTTCGTTCTCCTTTTCTGCTTCTGCCTCCTTCTCTTTCTTCTGCGGCTTTTCCTCCGGCTTTTTCTCCTCCTCCGCCTTCAGATCTTCTTCCTCCTCCTCCACCAGCCCATCAGTCGCCCACCCAAACGCCTAAGTGCTTGAGCCTCCAAGAACCGGTTCGTGTACTGTATACATTTTCATACACCTGGTAGCACAAGTCCCTTTAATTTATACACTAGTAGCTATGTATATATGTTTTCATGTGCGTATACCTGCGCTGTGCACATACATACAGACCTGCGTGCACGTTTGGAAGCACACACACACACACACACACTCACTGTACCACATTACAGTTGGTGCTTAAGGGAAGGCGGTAGAGCTGAGTGGAGTGCAGTCATACGGCCTTCTTGTGTACTTGTAGTGGCGTGTGCATGTGGTGGTAATGACCTGTATCGGTAGTGACGTACTGTAGTAGTGACGAGGTATACAAGACGCTGCCTGGGGGGTTACGGTAGGTTAGGTCAAGTAAGGGTAGGTTAAGTTAAGTTAGGGTAGGTTATGTTTGGTTAGGTCAAGTTAGGTTAGGGTAGGTTAGGTTAGGTTAGGTCAAGTTAGGGTAGGTTAGGTTAAGTTAGGGTAGGTTAGGTCAAGGTCAGGTCAAGTTAGGGTAGGTTATGTTTGGTTAGGTCAAGTTAGGGTAGGTTAGGTTAAGTTAGGGTAGGGTAGGTTAGGTTAGGTTAGGTCAGGTCAGGTCAGGTCAGGTCAAGTTAGGGTAGGTTATGTTTGGTTAGGTCAAGTTAAGTTAGGGTAGGTTATGGTAGGTTAGGTCAAGTTAGGGTAGGTTATGGTAGGTTAAGTTAGGGAAAGTTATGTTACCCTTAAGGTGAAATAAGGGAAGGGAAGATCCTAAAGGTCAATGTTAAGGCTCTGGTGGCAGGAAGGTTCACTGAGCTTCTGGCACTAAGCGACGGAGAGCTCAGGGAACTTGAGCTGATGTGAGAGAACACTGTATAAAATTGTTAATAGTCGCTAATGAGCGGCGATAAAATTGCTAATACCTGACCGGTGTTTTTACCGCCCCTCCACACTCATCTCAGCTGCACCAAGACGAGTTTTCTGATGGCCAATGACTCACCTGCCGTGGTCTGTACTCGTTGCACGCTAAAATTATTTGACTTGCATATTGATTTTTATTGACTGTTGCCCCTACCAAGTGATGCCAGGTGCAACTGTTCACCTTTCTCCAGGTAGTTTTAGTTATTTATAAACACTAATTTTGACTAAATTCTTGGGATTTACGTTAAATTATTGCCACTGTTTGTTTACACTTATTACCATGTTTATTGTTCACAGGGAAAGAGATTGACGGACACCTCGCACGTTTGATGGATAAACTCTTTAAATGCGACGTCACCCACAGCCTGAGGACACCAGGAAGCCAGCACCCACACACAGGTAAGCTTTACTCGTGTCATTAATTAATAGATACCATCTGTCTTATGGTATGTGAACCTGAAGAGTTGCTACAGTTACATCAACTTGTGAATCTTCCCGTGTACTGATTTACCTGTTGATGTAATATTTATGAAACGTATTTACAACTGTTTTATTTGTAAATACAGTGACGTTAGTCTTATGTAAACCAAGAGGTGTTTTACCTGTACTCGTGTGACGTAAGCAACATCTTGATCGAGTTTGTGGTAACGTCGTGGGAATAACCAAAGCTGTCAATTTTGGAGTACCACCTGGTCCATTTATTGGCGAAAATATTTATGAGTCACGGGGATCACATTGGTCAGCTTTTAATAACGGTGACCTTGACCCTCTAACCCGGTGACCATCTTGTGCCTTGAGGAAGACGGCGACACGATTCTTATACCATCCAATTAAACTTTTTTTTTAAGATGAGCAACGGTGACAAGGTTGGGCTTAACACACGCAACAGACCAACAAACACATATACGTACCAAGAGACACAAACAGGCATAAAGACACACACACAGACCCTCAGACACACACACAAACCCACAGACACACACACACAGACCCTCAGACACACACACAAACCCACAGACACACACACAAACCCACAGACACACACACAAACCCACAGACACACACACAAACCCACAGACACACACACAGACGGCAAGGGTGACACCAGTATATAGGGTATCTCAGAAAAATGTCCCTGCCTCCCTCCCTATCTGCTCCCTGCCTCCCTCCCTACCTGCTCCCTGCCTCCCTCCCTACCTGCTCCATGCCTCCCTCCCTACATTGCTCCCTGCCTCCCGCCCTTCCTGCTCCATGCCTCCCTCCCTACCTGCTCCCTGCCTCCCTCCCTCCCTGCTCCCTGCCTCCCTCCCTTCCTCCAACTCAGTGTCTCAGGGAGCAAGCAGGGAGGGAGGCAGGGACTTTTTTCTGGGACACCCTATACAGTATAGCCCTCAACACGAAACTGTCCCAGAAGTTAAAATAAGGGGGTAGGTAGACACACCTGCCTTATATCACCTCGTACTGTACCTGGTAGCCAATGACTCGAGGCCCACCTGAGTCGGACCTCCAGGATAAGGACGAGACGGGGTGATAGGTGAGAGGATGGAGTGAGGTTGAGACAGATTAAAGCACCCGAATTTGCACTCCCTCGAGAGACGTGGAGTGAGGGGCGATAAGATTGAGGTGTATAAATCGAAGTCAGGGCTAAACAAAGGTGATATAACAAAGGTATTTAAATTATCCAACTAGAAACGAACTCGTAGCAATGGTTTTAAATTAGATAAATTTAGATTTAGGCGCGAGATAGGTAAACACTGGTTTGGAAATAGAGTAGTGGATGAGTGGAACAAGTTACCAAACATCATCATTAACTCGAACACGCTGGGTAGTTTCAAACATAGGTTGGACGGATATATGAGCGATAGGGGTTGGGTGTAAACGGGACAGCCCAATATGGGCCTGTTGCAGTTTCCTCCTTTCTTATATTCTTAAGATAAGACACGTGATAACTGAGAGAATGAAGTGAGGTTGATATGACAAATGAAAATAAAAGGAAAGGAGTGATGTTGACATGACAAAGGACAAGAGAATGAAAGAAGTGTGTTTGATATGCCACGCAGAGACCAGACAATCCCGTAAAGAGTAAAGTGAAACAGAAACACCGCATTATACCTGGAGTGTCTGCCTGCACGAGTCACCATTAATCTCTTTGTTGTAGTCAGTGGCCACAACTGATGAGTTATTACCAGGCGTCTCTCATGACCACGCTCCAACCACCCCTCTAATTTAACTCATAAATTTCACCTTTACTACAAACTGTCCTCCTTATATTTGCCGTCCAATCACAACGCAGATTACACAGGTGTACAGGTATCAGGTAAAGTTATAATTTGCTTGGTGTATATACCGGATCATTGCTGTTGTTTATTGATATGTGTTATTCATATATGTTGTTGACGTGTTATTAGGGAGGTGTTATATTCTCTTAATCTGTTGACATTATATTGGGGGATAATCGTGCGTTTGTAACCGGATACTGATCAATACATTTGTTTAATTAATATTTACTTTCCCCATAAACTTGACGAGAGTAGGAGTACCAAACGGGAAACACTGTATGGCATGAAGAAATACCAAGCAACTGGCTGGTTTTGTATCGCGTATCTTGTAACGATCTTGTGATGGGAACGTTATCATATTGTGTATTCCCTGTGAGGCGCCTCGACCAGCCTTCTGTTCACTCTCGGTCGAAAATATATAACCATCTCCTTTAATCACCGTGGCGGAGTTAACAACACACTCGCTCCTAACAATTACCTTCATAATAAGTTTTGATTTCTAACCTGAATCAATTACAAGGTTTGCGACGTGTGGTCATTGAGCATCAGAGCTGGGGTCCCCGAGGGCTGTAGCCTGGCACCCGCACTTTCTCATAAAACGAATTAATCCCTTGACTTAAATTGGCACAGATAATTAAATAAGAACTCCCCTGATAATCTGGGCTCTTGTAAGACAGGGGGAGAGGAGAGGGGGGGAAATATTCACAGTCACCTCTGAGCATTGTATAAATTTAAAACCCTCAGAGATCGTATCTAAAAGAAGAAAAAAAAAGACTCCTCTGTAAATTGATTTCGGACTCGAGTATGATGTATGAAGTGCATTCAGCCTGTAATTACCACATGAACCACAATGATCCGGGAGCCAGTGGGGAGGCAGCCGACCAATGGGCCCAGCTCGGCTAATGAAATTGTGTAAATTACTTGATAACAAATGGGTAATGGTGTCTAGTGGCATTAAGTTAAATAATGGTAGGTAATAGTTTGTGGGGAGGATTAAGGCGCTTGTTTAATACCTGTCTCGTGTGTGTGTGTGTGTGTGAAAGAGATTGATTCTTATCCATTATCTATCCATTCCTCCATCATCATCCCCTCTATCCATCTCGCATTTACTCATTCTCAGCCTCTTTAACCTCTCCTATCCTCCCCATTATTTATCTCCTCCTTACCTCTGTAACTCTTATCAGTGACACACCCACATCCTCGTCTACGCCCTATTCGTTTTCGTTCTCCTATCCACCTACTGTATATCTGCGTCCTATTTGCGTCCTATTGAAACCCTATCCACCTCCAATCCGTGTCTTATCCACCACGGCATAATTAGACATTGTGGTTCACTTTTGCTACCGGTATAAGGTATTGTGTTAGCGATGAAGGTGTAAGAACTTGTAACTGGGATTCGGGTGTCATATTGTAACACCTGAGTCACCGGTGCAACACCCGAATGGACACAATCAGGCAACGATTCACTCAATACCCGAAGGAGTACTGGCGAATCAGGTGTCAAAGAGTCCATTAATACACCACAACCTGAGGGAGACTTGTGTTATCCGGGGGTCGGGGGAGGACGTGGCTGAGGGAGTGAGGGAAGAGGCATGTTTGTGAACGTCGCCCCACTTAACACAGTAATGGTCGGTATGCATCACACTCCAGCCTCCTCGACACTCCTTCTTTACTGATGAGGTATTTACACTAAAGGGCTTGTTGTCTTTCCTGCTGGTAATGGCTCCTGTTGGCCCTTCAAACCATGCTTGTTGGGTCTTATTGATTCATAGTTTGGCGTCTTAAGGTTGTGTGTGTGTGTGTGGTGTTGCATATATCGGGTAACATTTCAATTACCTGCTCCTCGTTGTTACGCATTTGAGAATCTTTATTAACATTGACAGGTGTGATCATACTGTACTGTCATGGAACACCTGACAAGTTTAATTAGTGATGCTGATAGTCTAGTTGTGGCATAAATATTTAGTTTCGTTTTGTTGTCGTCACTTTTAAATTTAATTTCGTTTTATTTAAATTTCGTCAATATCTAATCTCATTTCATTCTAATTTTCGTTACAATTTGTTTCATCTTAATTTTCGTCACTAATTAATTTCTTTCATTTCTATTTTCCATCGCTAATTCGTTTCATTACTTCATATAATAATAAAACACAAAAGTTGGGTTTAAACGATACCTTACATTGAAGACTTCGACAAGGCATAAACAAAGTTCACACAACTTCCTCATTGTAATAACTAACAGACAAATGACTTATTACCTCGTCGTTGTCAGCACCGTTCACCTCGTGTTTGTTCTTTACACCAAACTCGACCTCTAACAACTTAAAATTAAGAAACATATTCCTTCTGTTTTAATTTTGTACTAGTTGAGCTTATAACTGTGCTTCAACTACCAAATTATTTAAGCACACCATTCTAGGTTGGTTATTGCTCTAAAAAAAAAAAACAATAAGTAGGAAATATTGAAAGAAGTGGTTTTATATATTTGGGGTGAGGCGGAAGCCGTGAATAGGGGTTGTGATGACTTAAATTACCGTCCAGGTATTCCTCGCCTCCACCTGTCCATTGATATACGGGTACAGTGAAGAGACTAGTGCTTGTGTGTTTTTTGATGTAGCTACTTTATGCTCTCTCCCACTCTTTACTCGATTTCCCTTCCTTCTTCCTTTCTTTCTCAAAACTTTCTTCCCTTTCGTTATCTCCTCCATTCTCTCCATTTTTTTTAAATCGTGGATGAAAAAATAAACTACCCTACGGCCACCACCAGACACACCTGTAATCAAACAAAGATCGTGTATATAACTTAACACCTGGTGATGATAACAGCCTCAGGTGATTAAAGACCATCACGTTATCTACCTGTACTACTTCCTCACACCATTCACCTGTCCACAACATATCTGGCAACGATGATTTATGAACACCTTACAATGATGATTTAATAGAGGGTGGGTTTTTTTTTTATGTCCATTGATATATCTTAACTTATTGCATCTTCTTCTCTTACTGTTATTATATTCTCCTTTACATCATTTACTGAGAATTATGGTATACTTCAGTTACTTATTTCTCATTATTCTCGTTCATTCATCTTCCTCACACTAAGACACACTCATTCATCTTGTATTAATGAATGTTCACGTCGTTCATCCTCCTCACACTCAAGACATGACACACGTTCACTTGCACTTCCACATGTACAAGACCTCAGGTGTGTGAAGGGTAGTAGCCAGTTGTATGAAGGGTAAAAGCCAGGTGTGTGAAGGGTCGCCAGTTGTGTGAATGGTAGTAGGCAGTTATGGTAATAACCAGGTGTATGAAGGATAGTAGCCAGTTGTGTGAAGGGTAGTAGCCAGTTGTGTGAAGGGTAGTAGCCAGGTGTGTGAAGGGGAGTAGCCAGGTGTGTGAAGGGTAGTAGTCAGGTTTGTGAAGGGTGGTAGCCAGGTGTGTAAAGTGTAGTAACCAGGTGCGTGAAGGGTAGTAGTCAGGTTTGTGAAGGGTAGTAGCCAGGTGTGTAAAGTGTAGTAGCCAGTTGTGTGAAGGGTAGTAGCCAGTTGTGTGAAGGGTAGTAGCCAGTTGTGTGAAGGATAGACAGGTGTGGGAAAATTATTATTCAGTCATATCAACACTATCACATTGGGATCGTCATGAAATCTGGTCTGAAAATCTTTTGTCAATGTTGTGAGATCTGACTGAGAATCTCGGTGACCACAACATTATGAAGTTACTGAGAGAGAGTGGGGGTTGTGTGTGTGTGTGTGTGTTGGCGTCAGCAGTCATTATTTTCATACTCTAGTGATACGGATATACAGTTTTTTATCGTTTTCTATTATACCAGTTTGTGAACACGTGATAACAACCTCATTGGGGTTATGTAAAGTGTGGATTACTTTTATTTATAAGTCCAGCATAATTTTATACACCCTAGGAAACACACGAAGATAAATAGCACGTGTGAAGTGATATCATTTTAGCCCAGAATAATTTTAACACACCCAAGTAACCAAATGAAGATAAAAATCGCCTTTGTTATGCGATATCTTTTGAAAAATACTCACATTATCGAGAATAAATGAGAGAATCAGAAAGGACACAAAGACATAATAGGTACATAGGAAACGTAATGATTAAGTTTGGTGTAAGTGAAGAAGAGTCATTAAGGTTCACAGTGTGTATTAGTATTTCCGGTTGTCTAACAGTCCGCAGATGATTCCTATTGATACGTGTATAATAACTTGAAGGTGATGATAACAACAGCACAAACTTTGGGTTCAGCAGCTCGTTTAAGATAGAACCTGAGTTTATCGCTTTTTAATGTGTGAGTAATTATACGATATATACCAAGACGTCCCCTCCCTCAGGTACTGTATATCGCCACCTCTCACCTGCACCACGTGGGTAATGACCTGAACATACCTTCAGTACCACGTAAAAGTAACCTCATTATACCTAAATACTGTAGTGGTTAGGGGAAAAACTCACCTCGGCCACAGAACCACTTATTAGTTTAGCCATTACTGCAATAAAATGACCTGGTGTGGTTGTAATTACTTAAGCGTCGATAAGAGTGAGGTGTTTGTTTGTGGGTGTGTTTACCTATGAGAGTTAGCTTGTGGTGGTGAGCACTAAGGTAAAAACTATCATACTGAACAATGATTATGAACAAAGGAGTATATAACTGAGCTTGGGATGGCGTGTACTAAGGTCAAAATGTCTTACAGAACAACGATTATGAACAAAAGTGTAAGTTAGCTTATGATGGCGAGCAGAACAACCATAATAAACACAGGAGTACAGTATATAACTCAGCTGATGACGGCGAGTACTATGGTAGAAATTCTCATATTTAAACAACAAATATGAACTAGGGATTATCTTCCGCTTTCCCCCTCAAAACAGAAAGTGTGTGTGTGTGTGTGTGTGTGTGTGTGTGTGTGTGTGTGTGTGTGTGTTGTGGTGGATGAGAACAAAGTATAGTCAAGCTTGTCGCTCCGTCTTGGCTGTACAATTAAACCTTCTTCCACTAATTTCTTTACACACCGTGAGATGATAATCGTACGGAGATAAGATAAACCAAAGGGAAAAAATATCAAAGAAAGGAGACGAGATATTAAAGAGAGACAATAAATCATGGAGGCAAACTACTCTTATATTTCTAACCCACAACACCGGTCAGTGGGTATTATCTTCTAAACGCAAAACGGGAGAAATATTACGTCGGAGGCACCTGCTATTATATTATACCACCGCACACAAGAACATGAGTCAACAACGCCATAACTCTTAACAATATCACGCTCTACCTATTAACGCAATATAATATACGAAATAAACAAAAAAAAATACAACAACAACGGGAAATTATCAAGATGGGAAGAGATTTTTGCCTTGATGAGGAGGAAACTGTACTGTAGACAAGGGTGCCCCCGTGTAACCCATACCATACTTATTTCACCTGGTGACTAAACACTCTAGCGTTATCTGGAGTGGTTAGGTTAGGTTAGGTTAGCATTAGGGTGGTTAAGTCATTAGGTGGATTAAGCTTGGTGATATCTGGTCAGGTTAGCGTTAGCGTGTTTAATCATCAGGTGAAGATAAACTGGTATGTTTAATCTAAGGTGATGTCAGGTTACGTTAGGTGTGCATTAAAGGTGATGTCAGGTTATTATAAGCTAGGTTAGGGTAGCTTTAAGACGTTAAATCATTCGGTGTAACAAGCTGGGGTGTCTAATCTTCAGGTGATCGGTGCCAGTACCCCAAGATCACTCGGGCAGGGGGTGGTAGCTGTAGTACCCGGGGTAGATAAGCATCAACAGTTGGGGTGGCAGCAGCGGCGAGGAAACATATGTCATTCTCGGGGTAGTTTGTGGCCGGCTGCCTCTCCTCCTCTACATCACAGACCATATGGCCATGTTAATTAAATACAACCAACAATTATCCGCTTCTCCGCCGAGGGGAAAATTTGCGATCGTTGGATAAAATCTGGAATATATTAACTTAAACAGGAGGAGGAGGAGGACGGAGGCCAGAAGGAGGAGAGAGAGAGAGAGATGATGCGTTTGTAGGTTCTTGTAGATGGAGTCGGTCGAGGGAGGTGGGAAGACAGAATGAGAGCAAGGAAGTTTATTAATACTTATTGTATGGATGTATGTACAGTATGTGCGTATGTATACATGCATGTATGTGGGAAAGAAGACATACACGAAAGAATATACTATATGTACATCGATATAGAGAGATTAATACACAAACAAGATTAAGAACGTGAACGGTTACCAAAATAGATGCAAAGATAGACAGGTAAATAGATAATTAGATTAGAAGATTAGACATACAGGTGTTAAGATTAGAAGATTAGACATACAGGTGTTAAGATTAGAAGATTAGACATACTGTAGGTGTAAAGATTAGAAGATTAGACACAGGTGTAAAGATTAGAAGATTAGACATAGGTGTAAAGATTAGAAGATTAGACATACTGTAGGTGTAGAGATTAGAAGATTAGACATACAGGTGTTAAGATTAGAAGATTAGGACATACAGGTGTTAAGATTAGAAGATTAGACATACAGGTGTTAAGATTAGAAGATTAGACATAAGGTGTTAAGATTGAAGATTAGACATACAGGTGTTAAGATTAGAAGATTAGACATACAGGTGTAAGATTGAAGATTAGACATACAGGTGTTAAGGATTAGAAGATTAGACATACAGGTGTTAAGATTAGAAGATTAGACATACAGGTGTTAAGATTAGAAGATTGGACATACAGGTGTAAAGATTAGAAGATTAGACATACAGGTGTTAAGATTAGAAGATTAGACATACAGGTGTTAAGATTAGAAGATTAGATACAGGTGTTAAGATTAGAAGATTAGACATACAGGTGTTAAGATTAGAAGATTAGATATACAGGTGTTAAGATTAGAAGATTAGCATACAGGTGTTAAGATTAGAAGATTAGACATACAGGTGTTAAGATTAGAAGATTAGACATATACAGGTAAAGATTAAAGATTAGACATACAGGTAAGGATTAGAAGATTAGACATACAGGTGTAAAGATTAGAAGATTAGACATACAGGTGTTAAGATTAGAAGATTGACATACAGGTGTTAAGATTAGAAGATTAGACATACAGGTGTTAAGATTAGAAGATTAGACATACAGGTGTTAAGATTAGAAGATTAGACATACAGGTGTTAAGATTAGAAGATTAGACATACAGGTGTTAAGATTAGAAGATTAGACATACAGGTGTTAAGATTAGAAGATTAGACATACAGGTGTTAAGATTGAAGATTGATACAGGTGTTAAGATTAGAAGATTAGACATACAGGTGTTAAGATTAGAAGATTAGACATACAGGTGTTAAGATTAGAAGATTAGACATACAGGTGTTAAGATTAGAAGATTAGACATACAGGTGTAAAGATTAGAAGATTAGACATACAGGTGTTAAGATTAGAAGATTAGACATACAGGTGTAAAGATTAGAAGATTAGACATACAGGTGTTAAGATTAGAAGATTAGACATACAGGTGTTAAGATTAGAAGATTAGACATACAGGTGTAAAGATTAGAAGATTAGACATACAGGTGTAAAGATTAGAAGATTAGACATACAGGTGTAAAGATTAGAAGATTAGACATACAGGTGTTAAGATTAGAAGATTAGACATACAGGTGTTAAGATTAGAAGATTAGACATACAGGTGTTAAGATAGCACTGTTAACAGAGAGCAGTAGAAGAGACAGATAGCTCCATTAACAGACAGCAACAGGAGGGACAGGTAGTTTCATTAACAGACAGCAACAGAACAACAGTAACATGAGTCAGTAACACTCACAACAGACACCAACAGAACAACAGTAACAGGAGGCAGTGACACTCACAACAGGTAACCCCATTAACAGTGACTCGGTCTAAACCAGCAAGTAATTACCTGTTTATGAAGCACTAACGGTATGAACACACACCTTGGAGACGGTGAGGTAAGAGGGAGAAAGAGGGGAGAGGAGAGGTGGAGAGGGAGGAGAGTGATAGGTGAGGTGAGGAGAGGAGAGGAGAGGAGAGGCGAGGCGAGGCGAGGCGAGGAGAGGCGAGGAGAGGAGAGTGAGAGGAGAGTGAGAGGCGAGTAAGGAGGAGAGGGTGAGAAGAGGAGAGAGGAGGGGAGGGGAGAGGAGAGGAGAGGAGAGGAGAGGAGAGGAGAGGCGAGGAGAGGCACTAGTGATATGTATAATTGGATTGTTTGGAGGAGAAGAAGAGGAAATACGGAAGAAAAAAAAAACAATATAAGAGAGGAAGGAAGAAAAATAGAAAACGAATGATGATAATGATGAAGAAAACTGAAAAACGAAGGAGAGAAGAGAAATGGAAAATAAAAGAAATAAACAAGAACAAAGTTTTAGTAGCAGCAGTACCTGAACAGCAGAAGAGGCAGCAGCATCAGAAACAGCAGGAGCTCCACCGCCACTACCAGCAGAAGCAGTAGAGGATTCACAACAGAACAGTGATGGTGGTGGTTGAGGTGAGGGGAGGCGAGTTGAGAAAGATAGGTGAATTGAGGTAAGGAGGGGGATGGGGTCTAGGTGAGGCTGGTGAGGCAAGGCGAGTTTAGGGAGGGAGGGAGGTGCGAAAGGTAGGTGAATTGAAGGAGGGAGGGAGAGGGAGAGAGGGAGGTGCGAAAGGTAGGTGAATTGAAGGAGGGAGGGAGAGGGAGAGAGGGTATGTATCTCGTGTTCTAAAGACATAACTCACAAGCTCCTGGACCCAGTGGCGGATACCTTGTGCTTAAGGCTTTAATTACGCGTCCCAGGCTAGTGAAATGTGTGAGTATTATTAATGAGAGGCGCTTGGTAAACAGCTCGCATGAGTTCACAGGGCAGCCCGGAGGAGATGCCGGTTAATAAGGAAGGGGAGGATGAAAATAAAACAATTCTGATTTATTGTGAGGAGGGAGGGGGGGGTGAGTTGGAGGCACTGGAGGAGGAGGAGGAGGGGGGGGGGAGTTGGAGGCACTGGAGGAGGAGGAGGGAGGGGGAGTTGGAGGCACTGGAGGAGGAGGGAGGGGGAGTTGGAGGCACTGGAGGAGGAGGGAGGGGGGGGAGTTGGAGGCACTGGAGAGGAGGAGGGGAGGGGAGTTGGAGGGGAGGAGGAGGAGGAGGGGAGGGGGGGGTGAGTTGGAAGCACTGGAGGAGGAGGAGGGAGGGGGGAGTTGGAGGCACTGGAGGAGGAGGAGGGAGGGGTGGAGTTGGAGGCACTGAGGAGGAGGAGGGAGGGGGAGTTGGAGGCCTGGAGGAGGAGGAGGAGGGAGGTGGGGAGTTGAGGCACTGGGAGGAGGAGGAGGGAGGGGGGGAGTTAGGCCTGGAGGAGGAGGAGGAGGGGGGGGGAGTACTGGAGGAGGAGGAGGAGGGGGGGGGTGGGAGCTGGGAGGCACTGGAGGATGAGGAGGAGGGGGGGGGGAGTTGGGAGGCACTGGAGGAGGAGGAGGGAGGGGGGTGAGTTGGAAGCATTAGAGGAGGAGGAGGAAGACGAAGAACAAGAGGAGGAAAGGAGGGGAGGAGGACAAAGACGAAGGACAAGAGAAGGAGAGGAGGAGGAGAAAGGGTAACAAGAGAATAAGGAACAAAAGAAGGAGAAGAACGAGGAGTGGAGGAGGAAAAGAGGAGAGGAGGAGGAGGAATGAGGAGGTGAGGGCGTTATAAACCAAGTCACCATACGTTCTTACGTCACCTCACGACTCTGGTTGATGTATGTCGTAATATTTCTCTCTCTCTCTCTCTCTACATAGCACCTCTTGACATGATCTCCACCATCCTACAACAAATGTCCTCAGTATCCCGTGTGAAGCTTCATGTCGCGATGGATCACAGGTTCATGACCCGGCCTGAGCGTGGACTACAGGTAGACGAGACCTCATTTGCACTCGCCATCAATCACCACCACCCACAGCACCTACCTCTTAATGGCGTCTCATAACTCGTGTACCTAACTGGAGGAGGGATGTATGAAATCTTTTGTTATGCTCCCGAGTTAAAACTGCTTTCTTCACCCTTACCTCCCAACGAACACTGTTTCGAAGTGTTATTGTTCAGCTCGTTCGATATTTTGGTTTTAAATTGGGCGGGTCGGAATGGGGAAACGGGCAGGAGAAACATTTTTGTCATGTGTGAGGTTTACGGTGTTTACAACTGCCTGAGAGTCTACGAGGCTCTTACTGAGAGGAATGTCTCTTAAAACACAACACCGATTTGTTCCCAGTGCGGTGGAACGAGGCTCATGGAATTTATATCCTTGAAATAAAAAGAAATTCTGTTCACTTGCGGGGACTCGCCCGTGAATCTCTCGTCATCTTAAAAGCAAAATATATTTTATCAGTGTATCGTCGTGCGATATAATTCTATTCCTTCTCCTTTGCTGCTCCGAGTTAAGAGATACTGCTCAACTTATTTACATAGTAATATCTAGAGCTAATAAGTATGTGAGGTGTTTATAGGTAGAAATGTGGCGGCTGTGGTGAGCGTGATGGCTGTCATCAAAGCCCCGAGGGCTCGCCTCCACCACTCCTGCACAGGTAATGCCACAGTCATTATGGTTAATGTACCTTGGTTACGCCTATCACCCTTTACGGCCTCTTAACCTCATCATTCACTCTTGTAGCGCCTTTATTTTTTGTCATGTATGTTTTTCTCGGCCTCAAGCGGTGTTTCCATGCGGCTGTGAGTCTTAATGCGAAGTATTTTAGAAACTTACGATCAAAGTTCTCTGAGACAGAGACACACAGCCACACTACCCACCATGAATCATGGCAAATTAGCTCGCGGGACCTCGTAAGTGTGTCATGAGACACTGTTTTAACATCGCGTTTGTTTTGTTATGTCACGAGATGTATCTATAATCTCTATTAATTGGATATATATATATATATATATATATATATATATATATATATATATATATATATATATATATATATATATATATATATATATATATATATATATATATATATATATATATATATATATAACACTAATAACACTAAATAGGATTAGCTTCATATATACGACTTTTTCTAATATTCACACTGGTGTGTATACAGGAACGGTCAGGTACACTAGATATCTATGACCATGATACGAGCTATAATTAAATGAACAGCGTTATTACTAACCTAATTTAGGTACAAGTAGCAACATTATCATTGTACACTGTCCCATGTCATGAACAAAATATGAACAATGAGTCAAAAAATAAAAAATAAAAATGCTAAATCACTCGTCACTATTGTGTCAAACTCTCAGCTTCCTACTACCTGAGATATATCTCCTGGACAAACAAACAACCAAGACCTGTCACAAAAGAAGGAGTAACTCCTTCGTACTTCCCTTGAGCTTCGCGCGGCGCCTGAAGGTGTACTGTACAATAATATGGCTGTACAGTACAGAAGATAGTAAACGATGTTTTAATGTAACAAAATGTATCATATAAGGACGAATACCCATTAAGTTATATCAATAATAAGAAAAAGTTCTCCTTTGTTGGTATGAACGTCACTGTGTACTAAAGCTTAAACCAGACGATTATACCTATTCTGTATTATACACATTCATTATGCATAACTATTTTACTACTTCTGATTGCAAATATTATTTTTTTAGGTTAGGTTTGGTTAGGTTAGGATAATTTACCAAAGTTTCCGGTCCACTAGGGTAAGGTTAGGTTAGGATAATTTACCAAAGTTTCCGGTCCACTAGGGTAAGGTTAGGTTAGGTTAGGATAATTTACCAGTTTCCAGTGCACTTAGGCTAAGGTAAGACACTACCACCACACACTATGGTCAACATGTGTCACCTCGGACATTATTTACACAGGGATCACCGTCTGGCTGCACCTTTTTGTCAGCCTCCGCATTAAACCATGAGTCGTGAGCGCGTCCAGCTGTATCATGACGTCTTGAGAGCTTTGAGTGAGTCTCCAAACACGGAGCTTTGATCTTGAGCGTAAACAAGCGGGTCAGGTGCTCAAGCTACGCCAGAGAGAGAGAGAGAGAGAGAGATTGAAACACTGCCAGAGTTATATTTGCTGGACGTCCTGGCCTATGTTACATTTCAGTTGCTTCTGAAATCTCTCTCTTCCACACACACACTTACACAGTTTCATGAAATGTTTAAATTCGAATACGATAAATACATCGTCAAAGTAACGAGGTGGAGGCTGTGTAAGTCATCCCTGGCATCAGCTGCGTCTGATTTCAGTCGTACGTCAAATGGAGGCGTGAAAAAGTTAGACAGAGCACGAAAATATTGGGTATATATCACGAGTGGTTAGACCCTTAAATAAAGTGTACCCTGTCAGCGGGAACGGGCGCTGCACGGATTACTGGTTGGTGTTGCAACTCTTGCTGGCTGCTGTTGCCTGCTGATGTTGCCTGTTGGTGTAACATGACTTGGTGGGTGATGTTGGCTGATGATGTTGCCTGTTGGTGTAACATGACTTGGTGGGTGATGTTGGCTGATGATGTTGCCTGTTGGTGTAACATGACTTGATGGGTGATGTTGGCTGATGATGTTGCCTGTTGGTGTAACATGACTTGGTGGGTGATGTTGGCTGATGGTGCTGCCTGTTAGTATTTCGAGACATACAGTCTTGTTTTGCCTGCTCCATTATGCTCGCTTGTGTTGCAAGACATATTTTATGTTACTGACATTTTCTTGTGTTATCTATAAACATTTTGATGGACAGTAGCTAATATATATATATATATATATATATATATATATATATATATATATATATATATATATATATATATATATATATATATGCGTATCGTCATCCAGGTATATGCTGATAACCACAAGGGAAAGAAGAAAACACGAAGTTTCCAAGCGCTTTCGTGTAATTCACATCTTCAGGGGTGAGTACAGACTACGAAGAAGTACAAAACAAGGTATATATATACAGAGGAGGGTGAGATCAAGTCCACAATGGTCAGGTATTAGGTAATGACCCTACTAATCTTCAAAAAACACCGCAGCAGTCGGTAGTCAGGTCAGAGGGTAAGATGACCCAACCTTTTCACCTGGTTACAAATCTTCTTAATTACGAAATTATCCAGTTTGTACATGCCATTACTCAAATTCATGTTGACGGATTCGGTGTGTTTAATGAGACTAGATTCTGTGATGTTCCTACTGTCAATTGAATTACAAGGTAATATTGAGGAGGCATTATCCCAGTCAATTCAATGCTTATTATCCCTCAAATGAACAAACAGATCATTGGATTCCTGGCCTGTCCTAACACTATATTTATGTTGCTTAAGTCTAGTTACAAGATCTTTACCTGTCTGGCCTAAGTAAAACATATTACATTCCTTGCAAGGAACTTTATAAATGCAGCCACTTGTGTTGTTGGGGGAGTTCTTGATTAACATTTGTTTAACAGTGCATGAGTTTTTAAATGCCACATTGACGTTCCAGGTTTTTAGTTGTAAAGGAATTTGAGAGAAATATTTGTGAAATGGTGAAATGATTGTTGCCAGTAATTTGCCTACTATTGATGTTAGACTGATTGGACGGTAGTTAGAGGATAGTGACCTATCTCCCTTCTTGAAAATCGGAATGACATTCGCTATCCTCCAGGATTCTGGTACTAAACCCGTTTTTAAGGACATATTGAACAACTTTGCTAGGGGCATACTAAGCTCTTCCTTACATTCCTTTAATACTCTGGCAAATATCTCATCGGGACCTGGTGACTTATTAGGCTTTAGTTCGTCTATTTGCTTACTAACATCGTCACTAGTAGTAGGTAGTAGCGGTGTTGGTGGTGGTAGGTTGTGACAGGTGTTGTTGGTGGTAGGTTGTGACAGGTGTTGTTGGTGGTAGGTTGTGACAGGTGTTGGTGGTAGGTTGTGACAGGTGTTGTTGGTGGAAGGTTGTGACAGGTGTTGGTGGTGGTAGGTTGTGACAGGTGTTGGTGGTGGTAGGTTGTGACAGGTGTTGTTGGTGGTAGGTTGTGACAGGTGTTGTTGGTGGTAGGTTGTGACAGGTGTTGTTGGTGGAAGGTTGTGACAGGTGTTGTTGGTGGTAGGTGGCATCACTGCAGTGGGCGGGATCAGTTATTTATTACCGTCATTATCATCTTAATTACTGTTATCATTTTTGATCTTCACTATAAAATTTATATGGGCGGTTGTGTATGTTGGTGTGTGTGTGTGTGTGTGTGTGTGTGTGTGTGTGTGTGTGTGTGTGTGTGTGTGTGTGTGTGTGTTGCTGTGGGTGGCTGTGTGTGTTTTGGTGTGGCATACCACCACGACCATCACCACCATCCTGTATACTACCACCACCCCCCTGCCCATACTACCACCACCCTGGCCCATACTACCACCACCTCCTGCCTATACTACCACCACCCTGGCCCATACTACACCACCCTGGCCCATACTACCACAAACCCCACTTGCCTATACCAACACAACCCCTCTTGCCCATACCAACACAACCCCTTCTTGCCCATGCCAACACAACCCCCCCTTGCCCATACTACCACCATCCTAGCCCATACCACCACCACCACCCTAGCCCATACCACCACCACCACCCTTTTGCCCATACCACCACCACCATCGTGATAGACGAGGCTGGGACACGCGATTGAGGTGAGAACTTTGACGCGTACCTGTAGAGAATCACCCTGGGAGGAGGGAGGGTGTGTAAGGGAGGGAAGGATTGAGGTGAGGTAGGGAGGGAAGGATTGAGGTGAGGTAGGGAGGGAAGGATTGAGGTGAGGTAGGGAGGGAAGGATTGAGGTGAGGTAGGGAGGGAAGGATTGAGGTGAGGTAGGGAGGGAAGGATTGAGGTGAGGTAGGGAGGGAAGGATTGAGGTGAGGTAGGGAGGGAAGGATTGAGGTGAGGGAGGGAGGGAAGGATTGAGGTGAGGTAGGGAGGGAAAGAAGGCGAGGTAGTTAGGGAAGGAGGAAAGATTAGAAGTCAGGGAGGGGAGGATAAACGAGGGAATGAGGAGAGGGGCCGAGGGAGAGTTGGTATCCACCTCGCCTTGTTTAGAAAGGTATTTACAGCAATTTTCCCAGATTGGACTGTTGGCTTCACTTCTTCTAAGTTTATGAGGGTAAGTTCCGGGGATTTATTTGCCACTTCATTGTGACGCGTGTGGAGGGCTGCCGTGGACACCATCCCCTCGCGTGATACATTATGGAAGTGATACGTGTAATTCTTTGCTCTCCAGTAGTAAAAAGTTGGAACTTTTTCATCACCATAACTTGTGTTAATAATCTACTACTAACTATTACTGCTTGTAACTACTACTACTGCTTGGAACTACAACTTCTACTTTTTTTTTATATACATGGCCTCCATCCTTCTACTATAGCCACACCTTCGCCGCCATTTTATTACCTTAAAATTAAATATCCTAATACATAAGTAGCTACCCTAGCTGTGTTGAGTTAGTCGAGCCGCAGATCTATGAGGCATTCAGTGACTGTTGCCTCATAGCCAATATCTGCAGCTGTTGTCGGCTTTGGGGCAAAAGCTCTCGTTCCTCTGAGGCAGAGCAAAACTTACCGAAGGAGAGAGAAGGACAGTCGACATCTCATCAGGCTGTAACATAACTTCTGGGCTGCTGCTTCTGTTCGGAGATCACCTCCGCGAGTCTGGCGTAGAAACATCTTGCACTTGGTCCCATCCCACCAGAGGTTGTGAACACTAGAGGAGTGAAGCTGCCTTGATCAACGTTCTGAATTCTCTCCCCGTATGCCCTTGTCTTGTCGTTCTCGTTCCTCCTGTGAGCAGCATCGAGAGCTAAATTACAGTGACATGCGGCCACAGGATAAAAAATTCTGATGTCGAAGAAGGCTCGCTGTCCCCGCGTCCAGAATCCTCGAGCACTGACGTCAACACGGGCTTCGTTGGATGTGTTTGAAGTCCTATGTTGGAAAATCTCACCGTCCAGTGGAAGGAGGGTCGGTTCTACCATGACATCACGGCAGATTTCCTTCAACAAATTTCCTGTGAGATCCCTTACTTCGTCATGCCTTATGCACATGAAGCCCCCTTTCTTGCACACTGTGGCGTGATCGACGTCATAGGAGGAGCCACACATGCATTGGGAGGGCAAACTTTCTACTGGCCTACCGTACCTTAGAGCGTTGGCATACTACAGTACTACTACTACTACTGAACCAGATGAAGCCACGTCCTTTAAATTAATGTTTTTATAAAGAGTAAAAAGAAATGTGTCTAAAATGCTCACTAAAAGTACCCACCCCAATTTCCCCCACAAAAGACACTTCACTGCTCTAAACTGCTATTTTCTCGGTTTCTCTTAATTGTTAAATCGTAATACTAATTAAACACCAACAACAGGTGCACGAAAAGTCGATATACCTGTTGTAGTTAATGAGAAGGTACCCACCGTGTTGATGATAGTACGGTGGTGTGGTAGTGTTGGTGGTGGTAGTGTTGGTGATGGTAGTGTTGGTGGTGGTAGGATGGTGGTGTGGTAGTGTTGGTGGTGGTAGTGTTGGTGGTGGTAGTGTTGGTGATGGTAGTGTTGGTAGGATGGTGGTGTGGTAGTTTTTGTGGTGGTAGTGTTGGTGGTGGTAGGATGGTGGTGTGGTAGTGTTGGTGGTGGAAGATAGTGGTGTAATGTTCATGATGATTATTTTGTGTGTGTGTGTGTGTGCGTGTGTACGCTCATGAGTGCGTGTATGTGTGCGTTGCGGGACAAACTAAGAGGTAACGTCTTCACTGTACCACCGTCACACCAACCCACGAAGCAGAGAGAGAGAGAGAGAGAGAGAGAAAGAGAGAGAGAGAGCCACAATAACATTCTCTCCCTGGCCGCTATACTGCCGCACCCAAAACAAAATAACTATAAACAGAGTCGTATTTTGTTTCATATATGATTTCAGGAACACAGTGGAGAGCGAGGTTGATTGGTTGGTCGTTGGGGTCGGCGTCTCCAGTTACAGCCACGTTATCGTTTTCCTCCCTGATCGTTAGTCAAGCATCGAGACCACCAATTACTCGCTAAATTGGCCGCTTTGTTATTTTTAAACCCAGGGACGAATCCAACCATTACTATATATTTTTTATTTTATTATTTGGTTTACAATTCTGGGAATGATACAACAACTGTGTATAGGAATTTTATGTTCTTAGATTTTCATTTATTTTTCATCTTATTCTTTTTACTTTAATTCCCGGTAGTGAGATGTACTGTGCAGGTATGTTTGGATCAATGTTTGAGGTGGTTGTCTGCCTCACCTGAGCTGTGTTGCACACTCAGGTAAGAATTACCCCCGTGTGTAGGTCTCGCTCTGTACAGTAAGAAATGAGGCGACAGCACACCACCTGTTGGTACTGTGCACGTTCAGGGAACAGTGGCACACACACACACACACACACACACTCGCGGACTCTTACTTGTCTTTACAACTCAGTCGTATAAAGCCATATGAAGGTTCAATCATACTGACAATATTAATTGGCCTTTTTCTAGTATTCCATACAGCCTGAGAACAATCCTACAACACCTTGGTCACGGACAGTTCCTAAGCTCCCATAGGTCCTTCAAGCAGTGACTGAGTTACCGTGTAAGATCAAGGAAAGGGCGCTGGTTCACCTCAACGTTATTCACTCACAACGTCGACGGTGATGAATAAGAATATCATAACACGCATCTATGTATTCACACGAGGGTGGAATCCAGTACCATTATGCATGTTAACCACAAGACCCTCAAGTGCTGTCTCAAAATAGGAAATAATAACAATACCAGCAGCAGCCGTACAGTGCCACAGACACCATTACCAACGGAAACATAAACAACCATAGTGTTTTTAATTCATCACGTGCTGAAGACTTATTCATACACCCGTCATCAACACATAAGACTTTAAGAGATACCCGACCGTCAGTGTGTGTGTGTGTGTGTGTGTGTGTGTGTGTGTGTGTGTACGGGTATTAACACAATAAGTCATTATACAAAACATCAAGTCTCGTCACCGTAACAAAACTCACACATGGCCGATTAACTCAGAATAATCATAATAATTAGTCGGTAATGACTACAAAGATAATTATGATTACAGCATTTGTCTTATAATTGTCTCTGTTGACCTTTACTGACCCGAGAACCTGTTTGAAACCCCCCCTTCCCCCACCTCCACTCTCCTACCCTCCAGGTGTGCAAGAAAATCTGTAAATCTAATTATCCTGAACAATTAATTCCCACCCACCGTGCATTATAAGCGGTTATCACTGTCAGCTGTAGTGACATTGTTAAGTCACAGAAGGATGGGTAATGCTGACACAGGGGCATGAGCTGACGTTACAACACTCTCCTGAACCTAACCTAACCTCTTGATATGTGGGATGACAGTATCTTCATCCTGCTATAAACTCATCCTCCGCTCTAAGTACCAGTAGTATATGACCTTCATCCTACCTCGTACCTACCTGTAACACTCCCCCTCTTTACCTGCCTCTTGATAATAATAATGGTTGCTTCTCCTGTTCGAGGATAGCCGGCCCTAAGGCCACCTAGGTGTAAATTTGTTTAAGGTGTAGAAGCTGTCGCCAACACGTTAAGTTATCGAGTTGCATGACCCGGTGTTAAGGAATAATCTAAGACCGGACAACTCGCCAACTGCACTGACTAACCATTATCCCTGAAGACGATTCGCAAATCGATTAACATGTAGGTTCCCAATTACTGCTGAGTAGACAGAGGCAAATGGCGTAAAGAAACTTGCCCATAGTTCACTCTGCCCGTGGATCGAACCCGGGTCTACTTGCTTGCGAGGCGAGCGTGCTGACCGCTACACCACAGGTCGTCTCATATTGTTTCCCTGGTGTATGGCGTCACACAGGAGGCCTCTCTTGGGGGAACTATAACACATTGTTTTCTACCTTATATGGCGCGGTGTCTACACTTTAGTTTATTAAATGGAGTAGAAAATATTGTTCACTTGTGTTTCTAAACCACGAAAAATACTTATTTACCTTTGATTGAAAACACTTTAATTGTCTACTTAAAAAAATAAATAATTAAAAACACTCATATCTTCACCCGATAACGTAAATAGAACACTTACATCGTTCAGTTTTGTCTAAAAACACTCTCTGAACACATTAAATAAAGCAACAATTCGTCAGTCACACCTGTGCACTATACCACACCCCCTGCGATAATTACCACCCACGGGCTAACATGCTCAACTGGCCACCAAACACCTCGACCAATGGAATGCCAAGGAGAGAAAAGACAAAATGTGATTGGTTATTCCAAGAGCTTGTGTACAGTCTGAGTCGTTACAGCATAATCGAGTGGTCGAGACTGTGGGTTTTACGACTATACTCTCTCTCTCTCTCTCTCTCTCTCTCTCTCTGTACACATTTGCTACTGATATGTGGGATTTTGATGTTTCATAGTGAGAGAGAGAGAGAGAGAGAGAGGTGTTAAGGAGAGACGTATAGGAAGAGAAAGTGAGTGAGGGACAAGGAGGAGGCGGGTCATTGTGTGGTGTGTTGAACATAGTGAACGTGTGGGTCATTGTGTTGTGTGTTTGCCTGTTGTATTGTAGGTCCGTGTCTTCTGAGGCCACCACCGCCAACACCTCCTTTGCTGTTGGTTGTATCACACACACGCGCACACACACACACACACACACACACACCGTGAAGTACTACACCAGGTTTCTATTAAGAGTGTTTTATGTTACTCATTAGCGGAGGATGTATGTGTGTGTGACTCATGGCATAAATCTTGGTCCTGGGCCGTGATATTTGGTAATCAGTCATCATCAGTCACCGTCCCTAGTGCCAGCCTTGACGTGTGTCGCTCCTCGTACAGCGTGTAAGAGAGGAGGTTGTCAGAGGCGTGTTCTCGTATCACTTGAAGATTACCTTCCCCTACCTTATTTTGCACCTGGAGATTAATCATCCCCAGCTTATTTCACTTCAAGATTAACCACCCCAATGCTACCTGGAGTGGATTAAGTGAGGTTAGGTTATATTTCGAGTGGATAATCTAGAGAAGAATAAGCTGGGGTGGAGTAATTTTGAGGTGAAATAAGCTGAGGTAGTTAATCTTCGGGTGAAGTAATCAGGCGTGGTTAATCTTGTGGTTAAATAAGCTGGGTGTGGTTAATCTCCAGGTGATCCACACTTTATTTTATTACCATTACGTCAGTCGTGTTTAAACCATCAGCAACAGACTGTTTAAACCATATAGGTGTGGAGGAGAATATTTCTCGTGTCTGAAACTGGCCTTCCACTGTAGCACCAGCACTCACAAGGTATAGTTACGGGACAAGTGTGTGTAATGATGGCAAAGTGGTTCAAGATGGTCAATTAATTGGTGAGTCGTTGTGGCAGGTGTAATTAATATTGTTTATTTTGCTTATGATATTCACGGTATTTAAATTAACCGGTGTATTTAAAGTGTAACATGTAAAGCGTTCATCATTTGTTGTTGTTAAAATACAGTGTTTGTTATGGCTTTTGTGTTCCTTGATGTTTATATGTCGTGTAATACTTCATGCTGTGTGTGTGTGTGTGTGTGTGTGTGTGTGTGTGTGTGTGTGTGTGTGTGTGTGTGTGTGTGTGTATAATGAATAAGGGGACTTGAGTTTTCGTCCCTCCTCTCTCCTTCCTGTGAACACCACCGCCAGAGAGGAAGAAACAGATATAATGAATAAACGCGAGGGAAGTACAGTAAGTGAATGTCAGAGGAGTATGGGAAATAATACTGAGTAAAGATAGACAGAGAGAATGTATCGTATATAAAGGAGATAATGAGGAATGTAGGAGAGTGAGAAGAGGAAGTAAGAGAGTTAAGCTGCTAGTGGTGAGATATACATAACATCTTGCTGTTTTCAGAAGCACCATAGGAACACAACGAGTAAATGGTGTAATGATATGGGATTTTTTTTTTCACACAAGAACAGAAACATCATTCATAAGACACTATTGTAAGTAGGTCACATAATCTAGTACTACACAAAGGGAAGAAAGACACATACATCATGTACCATAATTACCCATCTCTCAAGTCTTAATGACGTTGGGGAGAAAAAAAAGAAATAGTGTCCCTTTATTAGAGAGAGTGTACTGGGTGGTAACGAAGCGAAGCAAGGAAAGAATTTGTCTCTGGTCGCCATTTATTGATTCTGCTTGGAATGACCAATCAGAATTACCGATTTCGTCTCGTTCCGGTAGTTTATTGGTTGAGGTGTGTTGTGGGTAATGTAATGCGTGGTTCTTATTACAATGTGTGGTGCTTATTATAATGTGTGGTTCTTATTACAATGTCTAGTTCTGATTTAATTATCGACAGGAGTGGAGCAGTGTACAGTACAGGTAGGGCTGACTCAGGTGTTTTATTGACTGTGTTGAATTGTGTTGTTTGGCTCCAGTTATGAGACGAAGGTAAATAATGATTTTGTTTTTTAATTACAGTATGAGGAGTTATTGGCCGATATAATTGTCGTTTGTTTTGCTAAAGGAAAGTAAGCATGCTTTTTCCTGGTTATCTAAGTGAAAGGAAACAAGGGAAGTACTTTCTTTCTCATCCACCCGTGAAGAGAATATATAGACACCTAACCAGACACAGTACAAAGCTATACAACTTGTGGTGTTTGTGTCACTGTTGCGTATGTTTGTTGGGACCTTCAAGCACCAGGAGGCATGACCCAGCGAGGTCTCTTGTCATACACCTGTGATATAATATAATGGTCAGTACAGTACATGATAATTGTGATGGAACTTGTATTGAATATTATGACTATGAATACCACTTTTTTGCACTTTACTTCCACTACTTTTCAGTTTATTTTGAACAGAGTTTAAAATTCGAAACAATTAAGTATCATTCAAACAAGTTTCATAAAAAGGAATATCATTGAAACAATTCTCGAGACGCTTCATAACAGTTCGACAGAGTGTGTGTGTGTACAGACATTTTATAAAAATATGTGAGTCAATCGGGCAAATATTAATAACAATGATAATATTACTATACACGGTAACATTATCGACAACGGGATGCCGTACTGCTAGAAGACTGTTTGAGAGCTTCATGGGTTCGAACACCGTAAGACACCCATACTCATGACATGTCCTTGAACTTGGTGTTATTGTGTTACCTGTATGACCCTGTTTGTTGATATTATGTTTTTTTTAAGTCCTGGATAATCTAATATGATTATGCATATTGGTGATCTGTCGGTGTGATATCTGCACGGAAAATTAATTAAAACTAGGTTAATTAAAGTAGATTTTTTTACCTTATTTAAGTAACTTCACCTGTAGTAATGTAGTCAAGTTTCATTTCGAACATTTAGGTAAATTACTGTAGATATGCAGTTAAAAAGAGAAGTTAATTGGAATGCATTGGTTGAATTTACCTGTCTTAGCCTCCCGTACCTGAGGCTTAGATAAAAATAACTGCTGTATACCTGTACCGTCACAGTTCATATAGGCCTACCGTTAACACATGGGCCTACCGTTAACACAGGCCTACCGTTAACACAGGTCTACCGTTAACACATGGGCCTACCGTTAACACAGGTCTACCGTTAACACATAGGCCTACCGTTAACACAAGTCTACCATTAACACATAGGCCTGCCGTTAACACATACCAGGCCTACTGCACAGGCCTACAACACAGGGGTTAACACAGTACTGTTAACAAAGAGCCTCGTTAACACAGGTCTACCGTTAACACAGGCCTACTGTTAACACAGGTCTACTGTTAACACATGGGCCTACCGTTAACACAAGTCTACCTACCGTTAACACATGGGCCTACCGTTAACACAGGCCTACCGTTAACACAGGTCTACCGTTAACACATGGGCCTACCGTTAACACAGGTCTACCGTTAACACATAGGCCTACCGTTAACACAAGTCTACCATTAACACATAGGCCTGCCGTTAACACATAGGCATAGATTTAACACAGGCCTACATTAACATATAGAGCTACCGTTAACGCATAGGCCTACCGTGACACATAGACCTGCCTTTAACATATATAGGCTTACTGTTAACACAGGCCTACTGTTAACACATAGGCCTACTATTAACATCCAAGTCTACCGTTAACGCATAGGCCTACCGTGACACATAGGCCTGCCTTTAACATATATAGGCTTACTGTTAATACAGGCCCTCTGTTAACAAATAAGCCTATCGTTAACTCAGGGTTACCGGTAACAAATAGGCTTAACGTTAACACACGCCTACCGTTAACTCATATGCCTACTGTTAAAACACACAGGCCTACTGTTAATACATAGGCCTACCGTTAACACCCACGATCATGGTACACACACTCATACAAACACCACAACGGTTTCTCAAAGGCTCTTAAGTCGTTCTATTTACCTCTTAAATGGACAGAAGAGAACGCATCAAGATTCACTAAAGTCTCGATGTAATTTTGTCGCCATCTGAAGTGAAGCGAAGTGAGGAAATTGACTTAAGTGTCTGATAATTGGAGTATATTAATATGTACTGCGGTTAACACACATAACAGCCTCAATTTTACGACTGGGTATTAATTCACTTGGGTTCAGAATGTAGTTAAGGTAATTTTGTTTCTTATTCTTAACTGGTGCTATATATCTAGTTAAGGTAGAGACTCAGTGTCAGGAATGGACACACGCTGGGGAGGGGGGAGAGCAGGCGGAAAGATGGAGAAGGAAGGGGAAAGAGGGAGGCGGAGAGGCAAAGAGGGAAAGAGATGGAGGAGACTAATAGGGAGAGGGAGGGGAAGCAGGGGGGGGGGGGGGGCACGGTGGAGGTGGAGGGAGAGGGCAGGCAGGTAAGGGGTGTCTCTCGCCCGGAGTGTGGTGGTCGGCCTCGGGTGAGTGAACAATCAGTGTCAATTTGTCGAGGATTTAGTGATAATGATCGTAGTGATCCTCTTATCTCCCTTGGGGAGCCAGGTACTTCTCAGCATCTCTACCTTAGGGAAAGAGGGAGAGGGACGAGGAGGAGGAGGAGAGGGAAGGGAGAGGTATACTTCTTAACTGCTCCTCCACCTCGACTTGAAGAGGTGGAGGTGAGGTAGATACAGTCACTCTCATATGGTGGGGGTGAGGGAGGAGGAAGGTGTTGGAGGGTTCTTGGTACACCTATAGGATGAAGTGTGTGTGTGTGTGTGTGTGTGTGTGTGTGTGTGTGTGTGTGTGTGAAGGGGTAAAGAAAAAAATGATCAGACGTAGACATCGAGGGACAAAAGCACAAAGGCAGACAGATGAGAGAGGGAGAGAACAGGAGACAAGACAAACAGACACAGACAAGGCGCTAACCACAGGTAGAGACAGGGCGAGGAGAGACGGACACACACAGACAGGATCGATCTGTCTCACAGGACAATGACGGGAACTGACGGGAGGGGCGGACTTAGGCCGTGATCTCACCAGATTACCACCACTGGTTTGCTCTGCTCTTTTGTCACGGGTAGTTGGGCAGTTAAGGCTCTGTACCACCGCCCGGTTTATGAAGCTGTGGGTCGAGAGGTTTATTAAGATTCAATCTAATTCTCCGACCACATGTTTTAATACACAAGAAAAACTAATGATGTGTGTGTGTGTGTGTGTGTGTGTGTGTGTGTGTGTGTGTGTGTGTGTGTGTGTGTGTGTGTAGGCCTATGCATAATTTTTCATTGTTGTCATAATGGATGGAGACTCGATGAAATTTGCTGTCCTTCGTAATTTTCTGACATGTTGTAACACAAGAAAGAAACACCAATTTTTTTTTCTCTCGTCATTTTTTGTGAGTATTTTTTACGTGGTTGCTGTCATAATGGATGATTATGAATGATTACATATGAAAAAGTTGGAATTTTGACTTTTATTGATATCTGCCTTCACCATAGGTAATTTACATCACCTGTACTTACGCTAACTTCACCTAGGGTAACATGATATACGCTGGTTTGTGATTGGTCCCTTTAATGCGTAAGAGGGAGTTAGACGGTGGCCTGTGATTGGTTATGTAGTTATGTTTTGACGTGATTGATGACCTTAGGCGTAGTTCTCGTAGTTGTGGTGTGGCTCCAGGTGTGTACAAAGACGTAGTTCTCGTAGTTGTGGTGTGGTTCCAGGTGTGTACCGACGCGTAGTTGTCGTGGTGTGGCTCCAGGTGTGTACATAGACGTAAGGTGTCATCGTAGTTGTCGTTGTATCGTTAGTTCACAAAGACGACAAGAACGGCATTCACTCCCCCACATGACGAAAAGTAGCTGTGTTGGGTAATAACAGCAAAGGGGAGATTTAACAGAAGACCTAATTATCTTAATGAGACTGTTGCCTAGATTAATGACCATGGACGAGGTGTGGCTATCATGCCTGTGTCTGTCAGCTCCAGGAATGATATCATGTTTGTGTCAGTCGCGATCATGATAACCAACTTCTCATCTACTTAAGCATTTGTAAAGAAGCTATTCTAATTATATATAACCATCATGTTAATAATTACTATAATGAGGACACACACACACACACACACACACACACACACACACACACACACACACACACACACACACACACACACACACACACTTTAATGGCGACAATTGAGTTATGACAATTCATTAATATTTAATTCCCCAGAGTTTCATATGCAATGACTCATTCATCTGGACGATGTTTGGGGAAGAAAAAGGTAAACTTGGGGAAATAAATGATGCGTGGATGAGGTTTGGGGAAAATAATCAACTTAGGGAATAAATGAACCATGGATGGGGTTTTGGGGGAAAAAATAGTCTAGGGGGAAATAAATGAACCATGGATGAGGTTTACGGGGGAAAAAAATATATAAACTGGTTGAAATAAATGATCCGTGTCATTAATGGGGAAAGACTTCACCTGTGAGTCGTTAAGTCTAATGGCACACCTTCTCTATATTCAGGTCATTTAAGGGAGGGGGGTAGTTTGGATGATTTACCGACTTGTCTGTAATTGACGTTAATAATTTTCACACTATAACTATAACTCGAGTGCTAATGGATGTTGTTGTGATTATAGATACAAGTTAATGAACGGGTGTTGTGATGGAAAGGTGAATGGTAAGGGATAGTGTACTATATATGCTGTAGCTGTCTGTAATGTGATATTCCTTGGGTCGACAAGTGAATGGTTAGAGGATAATGTACTAGTTACAGGTACAGGTTAAGGTACTATTCTCCAGCTAAGTAAAGGTTTTAGAGGATTTACTGTGATGGGACGTGAGGGCACAGCGGGGAGATTAAGGTGAGGGTCGGGTCAGGTAATGAGGTTAATGAGCGAGTAATTAAGGTGTTGAGTGGCAGCACCTGAGGTGTTGGTGGGGTAGCCTACTCGTGATGGTGACCCGTGAGGCACAACCAACGACTTCCTTCCTTTCTTCGCTCCACCCAGCGCCGCTCGTGTGTGTGTGTGTGTGTGTGTGTGTGTGTGTGAAAGAGAGAGATTATTTTCGTTTTGATAGTATTGCTGTATGAAGTGATATTTACACTGAGGAACCCGGTGAACAGATATAAAATCACAGGAAAAAGTCCCATTTATCTAAGGACCATTAACAAGTTATGTTAGGTTAGGTTAGGTTTTGACTGTATTCTTTGGTTATTTACAAAAATAAACTATCCGAAAGTAACGATTTTTTCGACAAGTTAAATTATTTTTTCCCTTTTTCCTGTGACGTTTTCCTTCATTCGAGGAGGACATCAGGTGGCAGTGTCACAAGCGTTCACTGTACAGGGTTGAAGGGTGATCGACGGCTGGGCAGACATACAGGGCTAAGCAAAGGTACTCAACGTATGCAACCAGGAGCGAACTCGTAACAATGATTTGAAATTAAACAAATTTAGATTTAGGCGCGAGATAGGTAAACATTGGTTTGGAAATAGAGTAGTGAATGAGTGGAACAAGTTACCAAACATCATCATTAAACTCGAACACGCTGGATAGCTTCAAACACAGGTTGGACGGATGTGGGCGATAGGGGTTGGGTGTAAACGGGACAGCCCAGTATGAACCAATAGGCCAGCTGCAGTGTCTTCCATTTTTATATTCTTATACATACATACATACATACATACATACATACATACATACATACATACATACATACATACATACATACAAGTGTACACATGATTACAAAAGCTATTCTCTCCATTTGTCATATTAAGCTATGTTTATTTTTCTTCTGTGTAGAATTGTTTTTGCGCCTCTGAGTATTAGCTCTTACCCAGGGAGGCAAAGTGGCTCAGCTGATACAGTCTTATGTAGGAACAAAAATACAGACAAAATAAACTCCACTTAGTCGGAAAAAATAGTTTATGTTGAGGAAAGATTTATTCTTACTAAACAGATATAATTACGACTCACACCACTTATTACCCTCCATCAGGCAGGACAATATTACACTAAATGTTACCACAGTGTAGATATGTTCAGCCACACCCCCAGTATCTTGTGACCTGCCTCTTGTTATACATACACACTCACTACAATGTTTCCTCTGTCGTGAAAAACAAAACAAAAAACGTAATAGAATGACTAGTGTATCTTGCCATCGTGACGTCAGAAGCACACTTTGTTTTTTGTTGGTAATCAGATGATACAACGATATTATGAAGGTAACAGCGTGTCTCCTCTCTCCCTCCGTGCCAAAAATTTATGTCATTTAGTATCAGCGTGTAATACCCGTCTTATTTACCGACAGTTTTAATCATGAGTTGCCAAGTGATCCACTATCTTGTTTATGAACTTGAAGGTGACAACTGCTTCGTTCTGGTGACGCTGTTACAATCACGTAATTCGCGCACAATCTTGACGCATCGTAAGGTCGAGGAACTGAACCCAGGCATGATGGATGGTGGCGTGGGGGAGGCGCTACCACCACCACCTCCGCCCACAGGTAGAAGGCCACCATGACCTCGTCAGCGTCGCCGGCGTGAGTGCTGAGGTCTGTTAGTCACGGGAGGCTGACGACGATCTGCCACGCCCGTGATGAAGTGCAGTACTTGGTAGGTCTTGGGTGGCGCGGAGAGGCTGTGGTGGTGGTGTGTGTGTGTGTGTGTGTGTGTGTGTGTGTGTGGCGGGGATAGCAGTGTATATGGTGGTAGGTGGGATTGTTTGTGTGTGTGGGGGATGTGTATTATTTTTGGTAGTAGGAGTTTACGATGGTTTTGTGTACGTTGTGTGTGTGTGTGTGTGTGTGTGTGTGTGTGTGTGTGTGTGTGTGTGTGTGTGTGTTTAACAGTGGTAGGGGTAGTATCGTGATGGTGTGGTCGTGGTGGAAGAAAATTGAGGACATAGATTCCTTTAGCCCCATTGAGTCTCGTCTCATCTATGGTAACATAACTGATTGCTTAACCTAACCTGTACTGACTTTCTCATAAAACTAAACTTAATTTATACCATGAAAGAGTGAAAATGGGACCCAAGGGCATGACTGCTTGGTAGGAACAGTGTGGCTACAACACACTGTATACAAAGCCTTTAGTACACAAGGAGGCAGCATGGCCGGTAAATTTAGGGACCTACTTACAGTTGGGTGAACTGGGAGCGTCCGGGAATCGAACTACCTACCCCAGGACCAAGAGGCGACCAATGTATCTATCTACTCGACCGTCGCGCTACATTTTCGAGGATTACTTACCCTAAATTGAATGAATTTTATAATATCGGACCTAATCATTCATACGCAAAGAAAATGAATCTACTGACTTCAAATTTCACCGAAGTAAATGTGTTCGAACTTAACCTAACCTTATGTGACTTTACCTAACCTAACCTAATGTGACTTTACCTAACCTAACCTAATGTGACTTTACCTAACCTAACCTAATGTGACTTTACCTAACCTAACCTAATGTGACTTTACCTAACCTAACCTAATGTGACTTTACCTAACCTAACCTAATATGACTACCTAACCTAATCTATCCTCAGTGGACCCATTTAAACCCAGTTAACAGGGCGTCCGTCGGGTAGGGAGGTATCGGGTGAATTTACACTATTATGACAATTTACGGATCATAGATATAAAGGGGATATTTTTTTTACCATAAATTTCGTAAAATAAAAAACTTATGATTTACCACAAGAGACTCAGAGGTATACTGTATTGGTTCAGGTTAAGGTCATGATATCTCAACGCCTACTGTACTACCTGCCCTAAAACAGTGTTATTTTGGGCATATGTAGGAATAATATCATTAACTGTAGATGCCTGTGTGTTAGGTTGGGTTAGGTTAGGTTGGGTTTGGTTGGGTTTGGTTAGGTTGAAGTTAGGTAAGGTTAAGTTAGCTTAGGTTAAGGTAGGTTAAGTCAGGCTAGGCTAAGTTAGGTTAGGTTAAGTAAAGTTAGGTTAAGTAGAGTTGGGTTAAGCTAGATTAAGTAAAGTTAGCTTCGGCTATGTTAAGTTAAATTGAGTTTGCTGAGGTTAAGCCAAGTTTAGTTAGGTTTAAGTTAGGTTAGGACGGGTTAAGTTAAACTAGGATAGGTTAAGTTAGGTTAAGCTAAGTTAGATAAGGTTAAGTTTGGTTAGGATAGGTTTAAGTTAGGTTAAGCTAAGCTAGGCTAAGTTTAGGCTAGATTAGGTTAAGTTGGTTGAGGTTTGAGTTAGTCATTCAAACACTTGATGCTTAATTAAACATTTACGAGTCAACCTTCATGACAATTTTCTCATTTAATGTAATTGAAAGTCACCTTCCCATAAAATATTCGGCTTTATCAAGAAGAATTATCCTCTCGCTACCTTTGTTGTGGACTCTATTATGCAGGTGAATTAATTTTGTCATGATAATAGTGAAAATTTCAATTGATTTATATTTATTTTCGCTACCAATACAAGTCAGGGATAGTAGTAGAAGTTGTGGTGGTAGAAGTAGTAGGAGTGGAAGAAGTAATCCAGAGGAGCTTGCCGCCACAGAACACCAGAACTCTGTCAAGCTCACGGCAGCCCTCACTGAGCATATAATAGCTCAGAATGCAGCAAGTCAGGTGGAAACCAACGAATTAAACAAGATTCGACGGTCCATTACGACAGAACGGCGGCACACCCGAAGTGATAAACTGCAGCAACAACTGTTGCAGCAATTGCCAGAGAACTTGAAAAAAAAAGTAGCTCTCGCGCAGGAGGTGGGCGCCTCAAACTGGCTAACAACGTTACCGATAAGGGCAAGAATTCACATACAGTGTGCCATTGCTCTAAGGTACGGTAGGTCAGTAGAAGGTTTGTGGCTCATCCAACGACATCGACCACGCCATGGTATGTAAGAAAGGGGACTTTGTATCCATGAGGCATGAAGAAGTAAGGGACCTCACGGCAAATCTACTGAGGGAAATCTGCCACGACGTCATGGTGGAACCGCCCCTCCTCCCATTGGACGGTGAGAACCTCCGTCACAGGACTTCAAACACATCCAACGAAGCCCGTGTGGACGTCAGTGCTCGAGGATTCTGGACGCGGGGACAGCGCGCCTTCTTTGGCATAAGGATTTTCGATCCCATGGCCGCATGTCACCGTAACCTAGCTCTCGATGCTGCACACAGGAGGAACGAGAACGACAAGATAAGGGCATACGGGGAGAGAATTCAGAACGTTGATCAAGGCAGCTTCACTCCTCTAGTGTTCACAACCTCTGGTGGGATGGGACCAAGTGCAAGATGCTTCTACGCCAGACTCGCGGAGGTGCTATCCGAACAGAAGCAGCAGCCCAGAAGTTATGTTACAGCCTGATGAGATGTCGACTGCCCTTCTCTCTCCTTAGGTCTGCTTTGCTTTGCCTCAGGGGAACGATATCATCGGCCCCAAAGCCGACAACAGTCGCAGATATCGACTTTGAGGCTACAGTCACTGAATGCCTCATAGATCTGCGGCTCAACTAACTCAACACAGCCAGGGTAGCTACTGATGTATTAGGATAGTTAATTTTAAGGTAATAAAATGGCGGCGAAGGTGTGGCTATTGGGGGAGGCTGGAGGCCATTTATAAAAAGAAAAGAAAAAAAAGGAGTAATAGGTGTAGTGGTAGGAGGAGTAGAAGGAGGACGAAGAGTAGTAGGAAGAGAAGGAGGACGAGGAGTAGTAGGAGTAGTGGTAGTAGGAGGAGGACGAGGAGAAGAGATAGAACCATTTAAACCCACAACTGAGGGGAGGGGGGAGGGGAGGGGGAGGTCTTTTTTGTCTGTGGGGCATAATGGCCCACACATTACATACCGATATTCACAGAAGACCATTGTTAGCGCCAGACAACCGCCTCCCTCCCTCTCTCCCTCCCTCCCTCTCTCCCTCCCTCCCTCTCTCCCTCTCCTCCTTCCCGATGCTCATTTGGTCGCGTCCTAATGTGTGTGTAGATGTCTTAAGGAGGAGATTGTCTATGTGAAGATGTCTAATTGTAGGGATGGCTATAAGTGTGGAGATGTCTTAATGAAGGTTTGCGTGTGTGAGCATATCTAAGCTAAGGTCATGATGTCTAAGCAATGAGAAATGTTCATATTACGAAAAGTTAACGCGGGGAAAATGTCCGAATAGGAAGGAAGATGTCTGAACCATGATTTTTTTTTCTAAATTGAGGAAAATCATGTTTACAATACGGTTAAATCTTCCCACTACCCCGGAATATGTATGAATTAAGGTGGAATTTTATATTTACAAGGAGAACTTCGCAGGTTACTTAGTTTTATAATACGTAACCGAACGAAGCATGACGA
>NW_024713858.1:0-25242 GCF_018991925.1 Homarus americanus
AGGATAACAAAGTCCCCTAATCGAGAAAAAAATGTCCCCTGGTCCAGTGTAACAAAGTCCCTTCATCGAGTATAAAAAAGTCCCCTGGCCCAGTATAACAAAGTCCCTAGATCGAGCATACCAAAGTCCCCTGACCGATTATAACAAAGTCCCCCTGTCGAGTATAGCAAAGGGCCCTGATCGTGTAAGACAAAATCACCCTGATTGAGTATAAGAAAGTCCCATGATCGAGTATGACAAAGCCCCCTGGATGAGTATAACAAAGTTCCCTGATCGAGTATAACAAAGTCCCCTGATCGAGTATAACAAAGTCCCCTGGTCCAGTATAACAAAGTCCCCTGATCGAGTATAACATATCCCCTGATCGAGTATAACAACGTCTCCTGGCCTAGTTTAACAAAGTCCCCAGATCGAGCATAACAAAGTTCCCTAATCGATTATAACAAAGTCCCCTGGTCGAGTATAACAAAGGGCGCTGATCGAGTAAGACTAAGTCCCCTCATCGAGTATAACAATGTCCCCTGATCCTAGTATAACAAAGCCCCCCTGGACGAGTATAACAAAGGTTCCTAATCGAGTATAACAAAGTCTCCTGATCGCGTATAACAAAGTCCACTGATCGAGTACAACAAAGTCCCCTGGATGAGTATAACAAAGTCCCCTGATCGAGTATAACATATCCCCTGATTGAGTATAACAAAGTCCCCTGGTCGAGTATAGCAAAGTCCCTGATCGAGTATAAGAAAGCCTCCTGATCGAGTATAACAAAGTCCCCTGATCGAGTATAACAAAGCCCCCTGCTCGAGTATAACAAAGTCCCCTGATCGAGTCCAAAAAAGGCCTCTAATCGAGTATAAGAAAGTCCCCTGATCGAGTATAACAAAGTCCCCTTATCGAGTATAACAAATTCCCCTTATCGATTATAACAAATTCCCGTTATCGAGTATAACAAAGTCCCCTAATCGAGTATAACAAAGGCCCCTGGTCGAGTATAACAAAGTCCCTGATCGAGTATAACAAAGTCCCTTGGTTGAGCATACCAAAGCCTCCGTAATCGATTATAACAAAGTCCCCCGGTCGAGCATAGCAAAGGGCCCTGATCGAGTAAGACAAAGTCCTCTGATCGAGTATAACAAAGTCCCCTAATCGTGTATAAAAATGTCTCCTGGTCCAGTGAAACAAAGTCCCCTCATCGCGTATAAAAAAGTCCCCTGGTCCGGTATAACAAAGTCCCTAGTTCGAGCATACCAAAGTCCCCTGATCGATTATAACAAAATCCCCCGGTCGAGTATAGCAAGGGGCCCGGATCGTGTAAGACAAAATCCCCTGATCGAGTATAAGAAAGTCACCTGATCGAGTATGACAAAGCCCCCTGGAAGAGTATAACAAAGTTCCCTGATCGAGTATAACAAAGTCCCCTAATCGATTATAACAAAGTCCCCTGGTCGAGTATGACAAAGGGCCCTGATCGAGTAAGACTAAGTCCCCTCATCGAGTATAACAAAGTCCCCTGATCCTAGTATAAAAAAGCCCCTTCGACGAGTATAACATATCCACTGATCGAGTATCACAAAGTCCCTGGTGGAGTATAACAAAGTTCCCTGGTCGAGTATAACAAAGTTTTATAATCGAGCATAACAGAGGCCCTTGGTCGAGTATAACAAAGTCCTCTGATCAAGTATAACAAAGACCCCTGATCGAGTATAACATATCCCCTGATCGAGTATAACAAAGTTCTCTGGTCGAGTATGACAAAGTCCCCTGATCGAGTATAACAAAGTCCCCTGATCGAGTATTACATATCCTCTGATCGAATATAACAAAGTCCCTGGTGGAGTATAACAAAGTCCTCTGATCGAGTATAACAAAGTCCCCTGATCGAGTATAACATATCACCTGATCGAGTATAACAAAGTCCTCTGGTCGAGTATAACAAAGTCCCCTGATCGAGTATAACAATGTCACCTGGTCGAGTATAACAATGTCCCCTGATCGAGTATTACAAAGGCCCCTCATCGAGTATAGCAAAGCCCATTGGTCAAATATAGTAAAGTCCACTCATCGAGTATAACAAAGTCCCCTGATCGAGAATAACAACCCCCCTGCTTGAGTATAACAAAGTCCCCTAATCGAATCCAAAAAAGGCCTCTAATTGAGTATAAGAAAGTCCCCTGATCAAGTATAACAAAGCCGCCTAATCAAGTATAACAACGTCCCCTGGTCGAGTATAACAAAGTCCCCTGTTCGAGTCTAACAAAGTCCCCTCATCGTGTATAACAAATTCCCTTTATCGAGTATAACAAAGTCCCCTTATCGAGTATAACAATGTCCCCTAATCGAGTATAACAAAGGCCCCTGGTCGAGTATAACAAAGTCCCTGATCGAGTATAACAAAGTCCCCTAATCGAGTCCAAAAAAGGCCTCTAATTGAGTATAAAAAAGTCCCCTGATCAAGTATAACAAAGCCGCCTAATCAAGTATAACAACGTCCCCTGGTCGAGTATAACAAAGTCCCCTGTTCGAGTCTAACAAAGTCCCTCATCGTGTATAACAAATTCCCTTTATCGAGTATAACACAGTCCCCTTATCGAGTATAACAAAGTCCCCTGATCGAATATATAAAAGTCCCCTAGTCGAGTATTACAAAGTCCTCTGATCGAATATAACAAAGTCCCCTGATCGAGTATAACATATCCTCTGATCGAGTATAACAAAGTCCCTGGTGGAGTATAACAAAGTCCCCTGATCGAATATAACAAAGGCCCCTCATCGAGTATAGCAAAGTCCATTGGTCAAATATAGGAAAGTCCACTCATCGAGTATAACAAAGTCCTCCGATCGAGTATAACAATGGCCTCTGGTCTAGTATGAGAAAGTCCCCTGATCAAGTATAAAAAAGTCCACTGCTCTAGTATAACAAAGTCCCCTAAACGAGTATAACAAAGTCCCCTGGTCGACTATAACAAAGTCCCCTCATCGAGTAAAACAAAGGCCCCTCATCGAGTATAGCAAAGTCCATTGGTCAAATATAGGAAAGTCCACCGATCGAGTATAACAAAGTCACTCGATCTTTTATAACAAAGGCCTTTGGTCGAGTATGACAAAGTCCCCTGATCAAGTATAAAAAGTCTCCTGGTCGAGTATAACAAAGTCCCCTGATCGAATATAACAAAGTCACCTGGTAGAGTAAAGTAAAGTCCCCTGGTCGAGTATAACAAAGCCCCCTCATCGAGTATAACAAAGGCCCCTAATCGAGTATAACAAAGTCCCCTTATCGAGTATAACAAAGTCCCCTTATCGAGTTTAACAAAGTCCCCTAATCGAGTATAACAAAGGCCCCTGGTCGAGTATAACAAAGTCCCTAATCGAGTATAACAAAGTCCCTAGGTCGAGCATACCAAAGTCCCCTAATCGATTATAACAAAGTCCCCCGGTCGAGTATAGCAAAGGGCCCTGATCAAGTAAGACAAAGTCCCCTGATCGAGTATAACAAAGTCCCCTGTTGGAGAATAACAAAGCCCCCTGGATGAGTATAACAAAGTTCCCTGATCGAGTATAACAACGTCCCCTGATCGAGTATAACAAAGTCTCCTGGTCCAGTATAACAAAGTCCCCTTATCGAGTATAACAAAGTCCCCTAATCGAGTATACAAATGTCCCCTGGTCCAGTGTAACAAAGTCCCCTCATCGAGTAAAAAAATGTCCCCAGATCGAGTATAACAACGTCTCCTGGCCTAGTTTAACAAAGTCCCCAGATCGAGCATAACAAAGTCCCCTAATCGATTATAACAAAGTCCCCTGGACGAGTATGACAAAGGGCCCTGATCGAGTAAGACTAAGTCCCCTCATCGAGTATAACAAAGTCTCCTAATCGTGTATAACAAAGTCCCCTGGTCGAGTATAGCATATCCCCTGATCGAATATAAAAAGTCCCCTAGTCGAGTATAACAAAGTCCTCTGATCGAATATAACAAAGTCCCCTGATCGAGTATAACATATCCTCTGATCGAGTATAACAAAGTCCCTGGTGGAGTATAACAAAGTCCCCTGATCGAATATAAGAAAGTCCCCTGGTCGAGTTTAACAATGTCCCCTGATCGAGTATAACAAAGGCCCCTCATCGAGTATAGCAAAGTCCATTGGTCAAATATAGGAAAGTCCACTCATCGAGTATAACAAAGTCCCCGGATCGAGTATAAATGGCCTCTGGTCAAGTATGAGAAAGTCCCCTGATCAAGTATAAAAAAGTCCCCTGGTCTAGTATAACAAAGTCCCCTAAACGAGTATAACAAAGTCCCCTGGTCGATTATAGCAAAGTCCCCGGGTCGAGTATATTAAAGCCCCCTCATCGAATATAACAAAGGCCCCTAATCGAGTATAACAAAGTCCCCTGATCGAGTATAACAAAGTCCCCTGATAGAGTATAACAAAGTCCTCTGGTCGAGTATAAAAAAGTCCCCTGATCGAGTATAACAAAGCCTCCTGATCGAGTATAAAAAAGTCCCCTGATCGAGTATAACAAAGCCCCCTGCTCGAGTATAACAAAGTCCCCTGATCGAGTCCAAAAAGGCCTTTAATCGAGTATAACAAAGTCCCCTGATCTAGTATAACAAAGGCCCCTGATCGAGTGTAACAAAGGCTTCTCATCGAGTATAACAAAGTCCCCTAAACGAGCATAACAAAGTCCTCAGGTCGAGTATAACAAAGTCCCCTGTTCGAGTCTAACAAAGTCCCCTTATCGAGTATAACAAATTCACATTATCGAGTAACAAAGTCCCCTTATCGAGTACAACAAAGTCCCCTAATCGAGAATAACAAAGGCCCTGGTCGGGTATAACAAAGTCCCTCATCGAGTGTAACAAAGTCCCCTAATCGCGTATAAAAATGTCCCCTGGTCCAGTGTAACAAAGTCCCCTGATCGAGCATAAAAAAGTCCCCTGGCCCAGTATAACAAAGTCCCTAGATCAAGCATACCAAAGTCCCCTGATCGATTATAACAAAGTCCCCGGTCCAGTATAGCAAAGGGCCCTGAGCGAGTAAGACAAACTCCCCTAATCGAGTATAACAGAGCCCCCTGCTCGAGTATAACAAAGTCCCCTGGTCGAGTATAGCAAAGTCCCCTAATCGAGTATAACAAAGCCTCCTGATCGAGTATAACAGAGTCCCCTGATCGAGTATAACAAAGCTCCCTGCTCGAGAATAACAAAGTCCCCTGATCGAGTCTAAAAAAGGCCTCTAATCGAGTATAAGAAAGTCCCCTTATCGAGTACAACAAATTCCCCTGATCGAGTATAACAAAATCCCCTTATCGAGTATAACAAAGTCCCTGATCGAGTATAACAAAGTCCCTAGATCGAGCATACCAAAGTCCCCTAATCGATTATAACAAAGTCCCCCGGTCGAGCATACCAAATTCCCCTGATGGAAAATAACAAAGCCCCCTGGATGAGTATAACAAAGTTCCCTGATCGAGTATAACAACGTTCCCTGATCGAGTATAACAAAGTCTCCTGGTCCAGTATAACAAAGTCCCCTGATCGAGGATAACAAAGTCCCCTAATCGAGAATAAAAATGTCCCCTGGTCCAGTATAACAAAGTCCCTAGATCGAGCATACCAAAGTCCCCTGATCGATTATAACAAAGTCCCCCGGTCGAGTATAGCAAAGGGCCCTGATCGTGTACGACAAAATCCCCTGATTGAGTATAAGAAAGTCCCCTGATCGAGTATAACAAAGCCCCCTGGATGAGTATAACAAAGTTCCGTGATCGAGTATAACAAAGTCCCCTGATCGAGTATAGCAAAGTCCCCTGATCGAGTAAAACAAAGTCCCCTAATCGAGTATAAAATGTCCCCTGTTCCAGTGTAACAAAGTCCAATGATCGAGTATAAAAAAGTCCCCTGGTCGACTATAGCAAGTCCTCTGGTCGAGTATTACAAAGCCCCCTCATCGAATATAACAAAGGCCCCTAATCGAGTATAACAAAGTCCTGATCGAGTATAAAATGTCCCTGGTCCAGTGTAACAAAGTCCTCTGGTCGAGTATATAAAAAGTCCCCTGATCGAGTATAACAAAGCCTCCTGATCAGAGTATAAAAAGTCCCCCTGATCGAGTATAACAAAGCCCTGCTCGAGTATAACAAAGTCCTCGATCGAGTCCAAAAAGGCCTCAATTGAGTATAACAAAGTCCCTGATCTATAGGCATAACAAAGCCCTTGATCGAGTGTGTAATAAAGGCCTCTAATGAGTATAACAAAGTCCCCTAAACGAGCATAACAAAGTCCCCAGGTCGAGTATAACAAAGTCCCCTGTTCGAGTCTAACAAAGTCCCCTTATCGAGTATAACAAATTCACATTATCGAGTAACAAAGTCCCCTTATCGAGTACAACAAAGACCCCTAATCGAGAATAACAAAGGCCCTGGTCGGGTATAACAAAGTCCCTCATCGAGTGCAACAAAGTCCCCTAATCGAGTATAAAAATGTCCCCTGGTCCAGTGTAACAAAGTCCCCTGATCGAGCATAAAAATGTCCCCTGGCCCAGTATAACAAAGTCCCTAGATCAAGCATACCAAAGTCCCCTGATCGATTATAACAAAGTCCCCGGTCCGTATAGCAAAGGGCCCTGAGCGAGTAAGACAAACTCCCCTAATCGAGTATAACAGAGCCCCCTGCTCGAGTATAACAAAGTCCCCTGGTCGAGTATAGCAAAGTCCCCTCATCGAGTATAACAAAGCCTCCTCATCGAGTATAAAAAAGTCCCCTGATCGAGTATAACAAAGTCCCCTGGATGAGTATAACAAAGTTCCCTGATCGAGTATAACATATCCCCTGATTGAGTATAACAAAGTCCTCTGGTCGAGTATAAAAAAGTCCCCTGATCGAGTATAACAAAGTCCCCTGGTCGAGTATACCAAAGTCCCCTAATCGATTATAACAAAGTCCCCCGGTCGAGTATAGCAAAGGGCCCTGATCGAGTAAGACAAAGTCCCCTGATCGAGTATAACAAAGTTCCCTGATCGAGTATAACAACGTCCCCTGATCGAGTATAACAAAGTCTCCTGGTCCAGTATAACAAAGTCCCCTTATCGAGTATAACAAAGTCCCCTAATCGAGTATAAAAATGTCCCCTGGTCCAGTGTAACAAAGTCCTCTCATCGAGTAAAAAAAAGTCCCCTGATCGAGTATAACAACGTCTCCTGGCCTAGTTTAACAAAGTCCCCAGATCGAGCATAACAAAGTCCCCTAATCGATTATAACAAAGTCCCCTGGACGAGTATGACAAAGGGCCCTGATCGAGTAAGACTAAGTCCCCTCATCGAGTATAACAAAGTCTCCAAATCGTGTATAACAAAGTCCCCTGGTCGAGAATAGCATATCCCCTGATCGAATATAAAAAAGTCCCCTAGTCGAGTATAACAAAGTCCTCTGATCGAATATAACAAAGTCCCCTGATCGAGTATAACATATCCTCTGATCGAGTATAACAAAGTCCCTGGTGGAGTATAACAAAGTCCCTAAACGAAAGATATAACAAAGTCCCTGGTCGATTATAGCAAGTCCCTGGGTCGAGTATAACAAGCCCCCTCATCGCGGTGGCGTAACAAAGGCCCCTAATCGAGTATAACAAAGTCCCCTGATCGAGTATAACAAAGTCCCCTGATAGAGAGCAACAAAAGTCCTCTGGTCGATATAAAGCCCCTGATCGAGTATAACAAAGTCCCTGGTCGTAGTATAACAAAGTCCCCATCGAGGATAACAAAGTCCATTGGTCATATAAAAAGTTCTTATGATCAAGACAGCAAAGTCCCTGATCGAGTATAACAAAGTTCTCCCACTATATAACAAAGTCCCCAACCGAGTATAACAAAGCTCCCTGCCTGAGACACAGTCCCCTGGTCGAGTTTATGAAGTCCCCTGATCGAGTATAACAAAGCCTCCTGATCGAGTATAAAAAAGTCCCCTGATCGAGTATAACAAAGCCCCCTGCTCGAGTATAACAAAATCCCCTGATCGAGTCCAAAAAAGGCCTTAAATCGAGTATAACAAAGTCCCCTGATGGAAAATAACAATGCCCCCTGGATGAGTATAACAAAGTTCCCTGATCGCGTATAACAAAGTCTCCTGGTCCAGTATAACAAAGTCCCCTGATCGAGGATAACAAAGTCCCCTAATCGAGAATAAAAATGTCCCCTGGTCCAGTGTAACAAAGTCCCTTCATCGAGTATAAAAAAGTCCCCTGGCCCAGTATAACAAAGTCCCTAGATCGTGCATACCAAAGTCCCCTGATCGATTATAACAAAGTCCCCCGGTCGAGTATAGCAAAGGGCCCTGATCGTGTAAGACAAAATCCCCTGATTGAGTATAAGAAAGTCCCCTGATCGAGTATAACAAAGCCCCCTGGATGAGTATAACAAAGTTCCGTTATCGAGTATAACAAAGTCCCCTGATCGAGTATAGCAAAGTCCCCTGTTCCAGTGTAACAAAGTCCCCTGATCGAGTATAAAAAAGTCCCCTGGTTGACTATAGCAAGTCCTCTGGTCGAGTATTACAAAGCCCCCTCATCGAATATAACAAAGGCCTCTAATCGAGTATAACAAAGTCCCCTGATCTAGTATAACAAAGGCCCCTGATCGAGTATAACAAAGGCCCCTGGTCGAGTATAACAAAGTCCCCTGATCGAGTCTAACAAAAACCCTTATCGAATATAAAAAATTCCCCTTTTCGAGTATAACAAAGTCCCCATATCGAGTATAACAAAGTCCCCTACTCGAATATAACAAAGGTCCCATGTCGAGTATAACAAAGTTCCCTGATCGAGTGTAACAAAAGTCCCCTGATCGAGAATAACAAAGTCCCCTAATCGAGTATAAAAATGTCCCCTGGTCCAGTGTAACAAAGTCCCCTGATCGAGTATAACAAAGTGCCCTAATTAAGTATAACAAAGTCCCCTGATCGAGTATAACAAAGTCCCCTAATTGAGTATAACAAAGCCCCCTGCTCGAGTATAACAAAGTCCCCTTGTCGAGTTTAGCAAAGTCCCCTGATCGAGTATAACAAAGCCTCCTCATCGAGTATAAAAAAGTACCCTGATCGAGTATAACAAAGTCCCCTGGATGAGTATAACAAAGTCCCCTGATCGAATATAACATATCCCCTGATTGAGTATAACAAAGTCCTCTGGTCGAGTATAAAAAAGTCCCCTGATCGAGTATAACAAAGTCCCCTGGTCGAGTATAACAAAGTCCCCTCATCGAGTATAACAAAGGCCCCTCATCGAGAATAACAAAGTCCATTGGTCAAGTAAAAAAGAGATCCCTGGTCGAGTATAACAAAGTCCCCTGGTCGAGTATAGGAAAGTCCCATGATCGAGTATAACAAACCCTCCTCATCGAGTATAACAAAGTCCCCTTGTCGAGTATAACAAAGCCCCCTGCTCGAGTATAACAAAGTCCCCTAATCGAGTCCAAAAAGGGCCTCTAATCGAGTATAAGAAAGTCCCCTGATCATGTATAACAAAGCCGCCTAATCAAGTATAACAACGTCCCCTGGTCGAGTATAACAAAGTCACCTGTTCGAGTCTAACAAAGTCCCCTAATCGAGTATAACAAATTCCCCTTATCGAGTATAACAAAGTCCCCATATCGAGTTTAACAAAGTCCCCTAATCGAGTATAACAAAGGTCCCTGGTCGAGTATAACAAAGTCCCTGATCGAGTATAACAAAGTCCCTAGGTCGAGCATACCAAAGACCCCTAATCGATTATAATAAAGTCCCCCGGTCGAGTATAACAAAGTCCCCTCATCGAGGATAACAAAGTCCATTGGTCAAGTATAAAAAAGTTCCCATGATCGAGCATAGCAAAGTCCCCTGATCGAGTATAACAAAGCCACCTGATCGAGTATAACAAAGTCCCCTAATCGAGTATAACAAAGCCCCCTGCTCGAGTATAACAAAGTCCCCTGGTCGAGTTTAGCAAAGTCCCCTGATCGAGTATAACAAAGCCTCCTGATCGAGTATGAAAAAGTCCCCTGATCGAGTATAACAAAGCCCCCTGCTCGAGTATAACAAAATCCCCTAATCGAGTCCAAAAAAGGCCTTTAATCGAGTATAACAAAGTCCCCTGATGGAAAATAACAAAGCCCCCTGGATGAGTATAACAAAGTTCCCTGATCGAGTATAACAACGTTCCCTGATCGAGTATAACAAAGTCTCCTGGTCCAGTATAACAAAGTCCCCTGATCGAGGATAACAAAGTCCCCTAATCGAGAATAAAAATGTCTCCTGGTACAGTGTAACAAAGTCCCTTCATCGAGTATAAAAAAATCCCCTGGCCCAGTATAACAAAGTTCCTAGATCGAGCATACCAAAGTCCCCTGATCGATTATAACAAAGTCCCCCGGTCGAGTATAGCAAAGGGCCCTGATCGTGTAAGACAAAATCCCCTGATTGAGTATAAGAAAGTCCCCTGATCGAGTATGACAAAGCCCCCTGGATGAGTATAACAAAGTTCCGTGATCGAGTATAACAAAGTCCCCTGATCGAGTATAGCAAAGTCCCCTGATCGAGTAAAACAAAGTCCCCTAATCGAGTATAAAATGTCCCCTGTTCCAGTGTAACAAAGTCCCCTAATCGAGTATAAAAAAGTCCCCTGGTCGACTATAGCAAGTCCTCTGGTCGAGTATAACAAAGCCTCCTCATCGAATATAACAAAGGCCTCTAATCGAGTATAACAAAGTCCCCTAATCTAGTATAACAAAGGCCCCTGATCGAGTATAACAAAGGCCCCTGGTCGAGTATAACAAAGTCCCCTGTTCGAGTCTAACAAAAACCCTTATCGAATATAAAAAATTCCCCTTTTCGAGTATAACAAAGTCCCCATATCGAGTATAACAAAGTCCCCTAATCGAGTATAACAAAGGTCCCTGGTCGAGTATAACAAAGTTCCCTGATCGAGTGTAACAAAAGTCCCCTGATCGAGAATTACAAAGTCCCCTAATCGAGTATAAAAATGTCCCCTGGTCCATTGTAACAAAGTCCCTTGATCGAGTATAACAAAGTCCCCTAATCAAGTATAACAAAGTCCCCTGATCGAGTATAACAAAGGCCGCTCATCGAGTATAGCAAAGTCCATTGGTCAAATATCGGAAAGTCCACAGATCTAGTATGACAAAGTCCCCTGAATCAAGTATAAAAAAGTCCACTGGTCGAGTATAACAAAGTCCCCTGATCGAGTATAACAAAGTCACCTGGTCGAGTATAGCAAAGTCCCCTGATCGAGTATAACAAAGCCCCCTGATCTAGTATAACATATCCTCTGATCGAGTATAACAAAGTCCTCTGGTCGAGTATGACAAAGTCCCCTGATCAAGTATAAAAAAGTCCCCTGGTCGAGTATAACAAAGTCCCCTGATCGAGTATAACAAAGGCCCGTCATCGAGTATAGCAAAGTCCATTGGTCAAATATAGGAAAGTCCCCTGATCGAATATAACAAAGTCCCAGATCGAGCATAACAAAGTCCTCCTCTGATCGATTATAACAAAGTCCCCTGGTCGAGTATAGCAAAGGGCCCTGATCGAGAAAGACAAAGTCCCCTTATCGAGTATAACAAAGTCCCCTAATCAAGTATAACAAAGCCCTCTGGACGAGTATAACAACGTTCCCTGATCGAGTATTACAAAGTCTCTTGGCCCAGTATAACAAAGTCCCCAGATCGAGCGTAACAAAGTCCCCTGATCGATTATAACAAAGTCCCCTGGTCGAGTATAAGAAAGGCCCTGATCGAGTAAGACAAAATCCCCTGATCGACTATAACAAAGTCCCCTACTCCAGTATAACAAAGTCCCCTGGTCGAGTGTAGCAAAGTCCCCTGATCGAGTATAACAAAGCCTCCTCATCGATTATAACAAAGTCCCCTGATCGAATATAACAAAAGCCCCCTGCATGAGTATAACAAAGTCCCCTGATCGAGTCCATAAAAGGCCTCTAATCGAGTATAACAAAGTCCTCTGATCTAGTATAACAAAGGAAGCTGATCGAGAATAAAATAGGCCCCTCATCGAGTATAAGAAAGTCCCCTGATCGAGTATAACAAAGCCGCCTAATCGAGTATAACAATGTCCCCTGGTCCAGTATAACAAAGTCCCCTGTTCGAGTCTAACAAAGTCCCCTTATCGAGTATAACAAATTCCCCTTATCGAATATAAAAAGGCCCCTTATCGAGTATAACAAAGTCCCCTAATCGAGTATAACAAAGGTCCCTGTTCGAGTATAACAAAGTTCAATGATCGAGTATAACAACGTTCCCTGATCGAGTATAACAAAGTCTCCTGGTCCAGTATAGCAAAGTCCCCTCATAGAGTATAAAAATGTCCCCTGGTCCAGTGTAACAAAGTCCCCTGATCGAGTATAACAAAGTCCCCTAATCAAGTATAACAAAGTCCCCTGGTCGTGTATAACCAAGTCCCCTGATCGAGTATAACAAAGGCCCCTTAATGAGTATAACAAAGTCCATTGGTCAAGTATAAAAAAGTCCCCTGGTGGAGTATAACAAAGTCCCCTGATCGAGTATAACAAAGCCCCCTGGACGAGTATAACAAAGTCCCCTAATCAAGTATAACAAAGTCCCCTGATCGAGTATAACAAAGTCCCCTGATCAAGTATAACATATCCTCTGATCGAGTATAACAAAGTCCTTTGGTCGAGTATGACAAAGTCCACTGATAGAGTACAACAATGTCCCCTGGTCGAGTATAACAAAGTCCCCTGGTCGAGTATAACAAAGGCCCCTCATCGAGTATAGCAAAGTCCATTGGTCAAATATAGGAAAGTTCACTGATCGAGTATAACAAAGTCCCAGATCGAGCATAACAAAGTCCCCTGATCGATTATAACAAAGTCCCCTGGTCGAGTATAGCAAAGGGCCATGATCGAGTGAAACAAAGTCCCCTGGTCAAGTATAACAAAGGCCCTGATCGAGTAAGACAAAAACCCCTGATCGAATATAACAAAGTCCCCTGATCGAGTATAACAAATCCCCCTGGACGAGTATAACAAAGTCCCCTGATCGAGTATGACAAAGTCCCCTGATCGAGTATTACATATCCCCTAATCGAATATAACAAAGTCCCTGGTGGAGTATAACAAAGTCCCCTGATCGAGTATCACAAAGTCTCCTGGTCGAGTATAACAAAGTTTTCTAATCGAGTATAAAAAGGCCCCTCGTCGAGTATAACAAAGTCCTCTGATCGAGAATAACAAAGTCCCCTGATCGAGTATAACATATCACCTGATCGAATATAACAAATTCTTCTGGTCGAGTATAACAAAGTCCCCTGATCGAGTATAACAAAGCCCCCTGCTCGAGTATAACAAAGTCCCCTAATTGAGTCCAAAAAAGGCCTCTAATCGAGTATAAGAAAGTCCCCTCATCAAGTATAACAAAGCCGCCTAATCGAGTATAACAAGGTCCCCTGGTCGAGTATAACAAACTCCCCTGTTCGAGTCTAACAAAGTCCTCTCATCGAGTATAACAAATTCCCCTTATCGAGTATAACAAAGTCCCCTTATCGAGTATAACAAAGTCCCCTAAACGAGTATAACAAAGGCCCCTGCTCGAGTATAACAAAGTCCCTGATCGAGTATAACAAAGTCCCTAGGTCGAGCATACCAAAGTCCAATAATCGATTATATCAAAGTCCCCCGGTCGAGTATAGCAAAGGGCCCAGATCGAGTAAGACAAAGTCCCCTGATCGAGTATAACAAAGTCCCCTGATGGAGAATAACAAAGCCCTCTGGATGAGTATAACAAAGTTCCCTGATCGAGTATAACAACGTCCCCTGATCGAGTATAACAAAGTCTCCTGGTCCAGTATAACAAAGTCCCCTTATCGAGTATAACAAAGTCCCCTAATCGAGTATAAAAAATGTCCCCTGGTCCAGTGTAACAAAGTCCCCTCATCGAGTAAAAATAAGTCCCCTGATCGAGTATAACAACGTCTTCTGGCCTAATTTAACAAAGTCCCCAGATCGAGCATAACAAAGTCCCCTAATCGATTATAACAAAGTCCCCTGGACGAGTATAACAAAGGGCCCTGATCGAGTAAGACTAAGTCCCCTCATCGAGTATAACAAAGTCCCCTAATCGTGTATAACAAAGTCCCCTGGTCGAGTATAGCATATCCCCTGATCGAATATAAATAAGTCCCCTAGTCGAGTATAACAAAGTCCTCTGATCGAATATAACAAAGTCCCCTGATCGAGTATAAAATATCCTTTGATCGAGTATAACAATTTCACTGGTGGAGTATAACAAAGTCCCATGGTCGAGTTTAACAATGTCCCCTGATCGAGTATAACAAAGGCCCCTCATCGAGTATAGCAAAGTCCATTGGTCAAATATAGGAAAGTCGACTCATCGAGTATAACAAAGTCCCCCGATTGAGTATAACAATGGCCTCTGGTCTAGTATGAGAAAGTCCCCTGATCAAGTATAAAAAAGTCCCCTGGTCTAGTATAACAAAGTCCCCTAAACGAGTATAACAAAGTCCTTTGGTCGATTATAGCAAAGTCCCCGGGTCGAGTATAACAAAGCCCCGTCATCGAGTATAACAAAGGCCCCTAATCGAGTATAACAAAGTCCCCTGATAGAGTATAACAAAGTCCCCTGATCGATTATAACAAAGTCCCCTGGTCGAGTATAAGAAAGTCCCATCATCGAGTATAACAAAGTCCATTGGTCAAGTATAAAAAAGTTCCCATGATCGAGCATAGCAAAGTCTCCTTATCGAGTATAACAAAGCCTCCTGATCGAGTATAACAAAGTCCCCTAATCGAGTATAACAAAGCCCCCTGCTCGAGTATAACAAAGTCCCCTGGTCGAGTTTAGCAAAGTCCCCTGATCGAGTATAACAAAGCCTCCTGATCGAGTATAACAAAGTCCCCTGATCGAGTATAACAAAGCCCCCTGCTCGAGTATAACAAAGTCCCCTGTGTATGATATATATGGACACAAAGTAGTACCTTCAGCTGTATATCATAATTGTCTGTGCAAGTTGCGGTCAGATGACTAAGGGAGCGGCCCGACAGTACGTGCTGTCCCATCTCTGGTCTGAGGGTGACTGAGCCAGCGCTCGACGCTGCCCACCCGCTCCTACGTCTGGCAGCGCGCCAAGTCTCTCCCCTCCTGCCACACACACACACACACACACACACGCATTCACCTTATACAGTATTTTCTTGTGACTTACTTCTGTAATTCTGTGCATAGATTACGAGGGGCTGACCCGATCTTTTGCACAGATAGAGTACAGAAGCAGTCAGCATGTCTCACAGGGATCAAAACAATACCCTGGACGATGGGGTTACGAGTTTTAGTGTGGGAGACCTCTCCCCACCCACGCTTACGCCCCACGCTCCCCACAGTGACAACGCCGAGTCACCCACAGAATCTCCTCGCTCGTCGCGAGCCAGCTCTCCTGCGATACATGCGTCCACAGATCTCCTTCAACTGATAAAGTGGATGGACACTTCTCGACGCCAGGACGATATTGCAAGGAGAGAAGAGGAAGAAATTAGGTACAAAGAGTCTGAAAGACGACGCCACAAAGAGGAACAAACACGCAGAGAACTCGAAGACATACGTAGATGTGAGGATGACCTTAGAAGAAAGGAGGATCAAGCCAGATTTGACGTTTTGATTTCTCTGTTAGCCTCCCCACAACGATCTACCGTACAAGATTCGTCTGCTACTACTGATGTTGATGCGACTAGAGGTACTGGTACCTCATTTCCCAGAGTCGGAACAACACCTCAAAAGGCTGCAGTACAGACGCCTCCCTCTCTGATGTCTGACGCTTCTTATCAGATGTTTCGGGAATGGCGTCGACGTTGGCAGGAATACGCAACAATGGTTGACTTGTCAAGTTTATCACAGCCGAAACAAATGATACAGCTTCGTATGTGCTTGTCCTTAGAGACACAACGTACTCTCGAGCACACACTTCAAGTGCCTCCTACGACAACTCTGACGGTAGAGGCCGTGCTCGACACGTTGCAGGAACACGTCAAGGGACAGCGCAACGAAGCACTCAGGAGAAGAGAACTCCTCCAATGTAAACAGCTTGATGGAGAATCTTTTGTCGCGTTTTTTGTAAGGCTCAAAAGGTGTTCAGAGGAAGTTGATGTTTGTCCCGGACATTCTCAAGTCTGTGAAGAGACACAACTTAAGACAATCATTTTAACGGGTGTCCGAGATGAAGACCTAGTTCAGCGTCTCATTTCCCTCGACCCCACTTCCTCCCTTCAAGATGTTGTTACGAAATGTCGAGCGTACGAGGCCGCCAGGTGTGCGACTTCAGCTTTACGCTCACAGCCTGACCAGGTGAGGGCGGTGTCTTCCTACAGAAAGGGTAAGAAGCAGCAAGGTAACCCCACCCCTAACCCTCCAGCCACACCTTCAGCAGCAGCTTTGTGTAACAGCTGTGCGAGACAGCATAATGTCTCCCAGTGCCCAGCTGCTCAAAGCGTGTGCAGAAGTTGCGACCGCCAGGGTCACTAGGCTTATACAGTCAAGTGCCCTGCTAGCAAAGTTCAGTGCAGACTTTGTGGTCGTGTGGGCCATTATGACAAATGTTGTCGTAAGAAGACACAGAAACGACGCCACCTAGGATCCAAGAAGTCATCCTCAGGTAGTGCTGGCGCGCCCACTCCTTCTGGCAAGCATCAAGACGCTGTGTCCAGTCGTTCCTGCCGTTGTGTACGTAGTTCCACAGACACGACGCCCCAGCACATCAATGTCGTCATTTCTTACGGTAACTCGTCATCCAGTCTTCAGATGTTACCTGACACCGGTGCTGACGTCTCAGTAATTGGTCCACAACATTTAGCAAGTTTGGGAATACCCCGGAGCAACCTACAGCCCCCTCCTCAGAAAACGAAACTGACAGCTGATGGTTCCAAGATGGCTCCAGCTTTGGGATCTTTCTGGGCTACCCTTACCTTTGGTAAGCAGTCTTGCTCAGCCCGGATTGATGTTCATAATGGTATCCCGACTCCGCTCTTATCATATGGCCATTGTCAAGAGTTGGCCATTATTTCCAAGGAATTCCCTAAACCTATCTTAAAGGTCACCCATGTCAACAGGTTGAAGGAATTCCCTATCTCTACTAACACGTCCCCTTCTGACGCAGAGCTTACCTTCTCAAGGAGCTTGCTAACGTGTTGGTTAATAAGAAATCTTTAGGATCCACACCACTCAAGCCGATGGTGGGTCCACCTATGAAGATTCATCTTAAGGATGGTGCTACAGCATTTGCCATCCACACCCCTCGTTTGATTCGTCACGCCTACAAGGAGCTAGTTAGACAAGAGCTCGACTCCATGGTTGCTCAGGGAATCATCAAACCGGCCGGAGACGAACCTTCACCTTGGTGCCACCCTCTCGTCCCCGTCGCCAAACCTCGTGGTGGAGTACGGATCACCACCGATCTGTCAAAACTTAACCAGCAAGTTTCCCATCAAGCCCATCCTTCACCCACACCCTTCGCAGCTGTTCGAAATGTGGACCCGAAGGCGAAGTTTTTTACAACTATGGACGCCTTATGTGGTTATTGGCAGATCGAGTTGGCCGAAGAAGACCAACACTTGACTACATTCATGACACCATTTGGAAGATACCAGTATTGCAGAGGCCCCATGGGATTTGCCGCTACGGGCGATGCATTCTGTCAACGTGGTGACGCGGCCCTTCAAGGAGTCACGAATTGTGTCAAGGTGGTTGATGATATCTTACTCCACGACGAAGACTACTGTGCCCACCTCTCCCGGATATATGAAGTTCTCACCAGATGTCGAAAGTACGGGATTACCCTCAACGCTGACAAGTTTGTAGTCGCGGCTCCATCAGTAAACTTCTGTGGGTACACTCTCTCAGCATCAGGCATCGCAACTGTCCCGGAGAAAGTAAGTGGAATAAGGGATTTTCCAACCCCTGCCAACCTGACAGACCTCCGTTCTTTTTTAGGTCTGGTCAATCAGCTGGCTGAATTCACACCTGACATCTCCGCCGCAGCCCAGCCGTTACGCCCCCTGCTGAGCCCCAGGAGGACATTCCTGTGGACCCCAGATCATCAAGAGGCCTTCCAGCGAGGCAAGTAGGCCCTCTTGAGTCCACCTGTCCTCGCCTGTTACGACCCAGCCCTACCCACCGTCCTCCAGACTGACGCCTCCAGACTCTACGGCGTTGGTTACGCCCTTCTGCAGGACCATGGCGGTGGACAACTCCGCTTAATTCAGTGTGGATCCCGGTTCCTGACGGACGCTGAGACCCGATATGCCACGATTGAGCTGGAGATGTTGGCTGTTGTCTGGGCGATGGCGAAGTGCCGTTTCTACCTGATAGGACTTCAGCACTTCACCCTCTTCACGGATCATCGCCCCTTATACCTATAATCAATCACTACTCTTTGGATGCAGTAGAAAATCCTCGCCTTCAACGTCTGAAAGAGAAGCTCTCGCCTTATCTCTTCACGGCTGTGTGGCGTGCTGGTAAGCTGTTGTGCATCCCGGATGCCCTGTCCCGCGCCCCTGTCAGTCGCCCCACCCCAGAGGACGAGATGTTGTGTTCTACAGCTGCTGCATCCCTCAAGTCAGTGGTTTCATTGAAGGCCGTCTTCACATCAGAAGAGTCTACAGCACCGGATGCAGACAAGACCCTTGAAGATCTCCGCACCGCAGCCCGGGCCGACCCTTCCTACATCCGGCTCGTCGACTGTGTGTCTCAGGGATTTCCATCGAACCGATACGACCTTCATGAATTGCTACTCCCGTACTGGAAAATACGCGAGGACCTCTATTGTGATGGAGACCTCGTCTTGTATGGTCCACGAGTAGTTATTCCTGCTGCCCTACGCCGCCGTACCTTGGCCCGCCTTCACGACAGCCATCGAGGAGTGGAGGCCACCAAGCGACGGGCGAAGCAGACTGTATTTTGGCCCGGAATCGACGCGGACATTGCAAGTACCGTCCGTGCCTGTGAACCGTGCCAGATTCTGCAACCTAGCCAGCAACAGGAACCTTTAATGTGCGACGACAACCCTTCAAGACCCTTCGAGTCTGTGTCGGCCGATTTCTTTGCAGTAGCAGGGAAGTCCTTCCTCGTCATTGCTGACCGACTGTCTGGATGGCCTGTTGTCGTCCCCTGTGGTAGTGATACAACGGCTACTGCTACCATCCGGAGCTTCAGGCATTACTTCAGAGAAGTTGGTGTTCCCCTCCGCCTCAGGACTGATGGAGGACCCCAGTTCACCAGCCACGAGTTCCGGGACTTCATGGACCGTTGGGGAGTCCGTCATGTCGTGACCTCGCCCCACTACCCCCAGGCGAATGGACACGCTGAAGCCGCAGTCAAGACTGTGAAGCACCTGATCCTTAAGGTGTCACCCTCAGGAAATATCGACTGCGAGGACTTCGATCGAGGTTTGTTGGAGTTACGCAACACCCCGAACTTCACCGGACGCTCCCCAGCCCAGGTTCTATACGGACATCATCTCAGGTCTTGTGTTCCTGCCCACCCGAAGTCTTTTTCTCAAGAATGGCAGGCCAAGACTGAGGAATGTGACCGCCGTGCAGCAAAACGAGCCGCAGATGTAGCTGCTCGGTACGACTGTCATGCCCGCCCCCTTCCCAGGTTGAGTATCGGCCAGCAGATCAGGATTCAAGATCCGGTATCTCACCGCTGGGACAAGGTTGGGGTTGTCATGGGTATTGGCCGGTCAAGGGACTACCAAGTGCGTCTTCCTAGTGGTAGAGTATGGTGGAGGAACCGTCGTTTCCTCCGACCTGTGGAGCTGCCTAGTGTTGACCCCTCCCCAGTTGAGTCCCCTAATGTTGATGTCTCTAAAGTAAATCCATCCCCACCTTGTGTTTCTGCCCCAGTACTCCGCAGGTCCGAGCGACTCAGAAACAAATGGTCCGCTCAAGATGAAACTATGAGCGTATAGGGGGGAGGGAGTGGTATGATATATATGGACACAAAGTAGTACCTTAAGCTGTATATTATTATATTACTCTTATATTACTCTTATTAATTATGTATAGTAAAGTATTACAGAACATGTATTAATTCTATGTAATATTCTATTTATTGTGCACCATATTATGTATATAAATTATCACATTTATACTTTATGTATTCAGCTTGTGAATGCTGGCATCTGTACAGGCCAGCGCGTAGTAATACATAGATAGAGGTAGAAAGAGAGAAGACAGAGTCCTCGTGGCGTGACCACGGGCTTCTGCGTCCTACTATTGTATATATATCTCCCGTACGAGAATAGAACCTACTTTTAAAGACAACAAGTGTTTGTGTATACCCTCAGTAGTATAGAACATTCTTCGGGTATCTGACAATACACTAGACCCTGATCGAGTCCAAAAAAGGCCTTTAATCGAGTATAACAAAGTCCCCTGATCTAGTATAACAAAGTTCCCTGATCGAGTATAACAACGTCCCCTAATCGAGTATAACACAGGCCCTGGTCGAGTGTAACAAAGTCCCTCATCGAGTGTAACAAAGTCCCCTAATCGAGTATAACAAAGGTCCCTGGTCGAGAATAACAAAGTCCCCTAATCGAGTATAAAAATGTCCCCTGGTCCTGTGTAACAAAGTCCCCTGATCGAGTATAACAAAGTCCTCTAATCAAGTATAACAAAGTCCCCTGATCGAGTATAACAAAGGCCGCTCATCGAGTATAGCAAAGTCCATTGGTCAAATATAGGAAAGTCCACAGATCTAGGATGACAAAGTCCCCTGAATCAAGTATAAAAAAGTCCCCTGGTCGAGGATAACAAAATCCCCTGATCGAGTATAACAAAGTCCCTAGATCAAGCATACCAAAGTCCCCTGATCGATTATAACAAAGTCCCCGGTCCAGTATAGCAAAGAGCCCTGAGCGAGTAAGACAAAGTCCCCTAATCGAGTATAACAGAGACCCCTGCTCGAGTATAACAAAGTCCCCTGATCGAGTATAACAAAGCTCCCTGCACGAGTATAACAAAGAACCCTGATCGAGTCTAAAAAAGGCCTCTAATCGAGTATAAGAAAGTACCCTGATCGAGTATAACAAAGCCGCCTAATCGAGTATGTTACGAGTTGGGGATTTAGAATATAGTTATACGTCTACCCAGATCCCAACAGGTAACAACAATAAAAAAAACAAAGACAATCGGACTATAAAAGGGTAGACAAAGGATGCGAGTTTTCGTTGTATATAATAGAGTACCATAAATCCCTTAACAAAATATTCAGCTTATAAATTACCCTTAACCAAACTTAACCTAAACATTAACAGTATATACATATTAATACAACATAAACAATTTTGAAGCAAGTGGACGTGGGGGAGTTAATACAAAATGTTAGGTATTCTGGGTAATAAGTTCTATATACAGGAGAGAACACAAACACCTGTATACTTTTGAAGGTTCGGTTTACTGGATAAGAGTATGTACACAGAGGTGGATAGCACTGCTCCCTAGCTAAGGTCCTGGTCAACTACCATAGACGACGTATGGCAAGTGATACATTAGCAGCTTCCATACGTCGCCAGGCACATTAATTAAGCATGTGGGATATGGTAATAACATTGCCACACGCTGCTAGCTAGGCTGAATAAATATAAATGGAGCACATACATAATATACATACATAATACATAATCCAGCATACATAATATACATACACCTCCCTCCCCGTATACGCTCATAGCAAAGTCTTGAGCGGACCTTTTCTTCTGGATCCGTTCTGAGCGTCGAGGGACTTCATCACTGGGAAGGGTATGGGACTCAACACTGGTGGCGGGGCCAGCAGAAGGCATTGTTACGGGGCGGAGAAAACGGCGGTTCCTCCACCACACACGACCACTGGGTAACCGCACCTGGTAGTCCCGTGACCTACCGAGACCCATGACTACGCCTACTTTGTCCCAACGTAGGGAGGTCGGGTCCTGAACACGGACTTGGGTGCCGACACTCAACCTGGGGAGAGAACAGGCGTGGTCGTTGTAGCGGGCGACGATGTCCTGAACACGTTCGGCGGCTCGGCGATCACAATCCTCTGTCTTGGCCTGCCACTCCTTGGAGAAGGATTGAGGGTGAGCAGGGACACAAGAACGAAGGGGGCGTCCATACAAAACCTGGGCAGGGGAGCATCCGGTGTAGTTAGGTGTGTTGCGGAGTTCAAGAAGACCCCGGTCGAAGGCCTCGCAGTCAATGTTCCCAGAAGGGGCCACCTTAAGGATGAGGTGCTTCAGGGATTTGACAGCAGCCTCAGCGTGGCCGTTGGACTGCAGGTAATGGGGCGATGACAACACATGCCGGACTCCCCATCGGTCAAGGAACGCAGCAAAGTCCCGGCTTGTGAACTGAGGCCCTCCGTCGGTTCGCAGGCGTACAGGAACGCCCACGTCACGGAAGTAGTGGCGGAACTTGCTGATGGTGGCGGCAGACGTCGTGTCGTTACCGCCCTTGATGACAACCGGCCAACCAGAGAGACGGTCGACGATAACCAGGAAGGACTTTCCTGACACACAGAAAAAGTCGGCCGACACAGACTCAAAGGGGCGGGTGGGGTTGTCGTCACTCATGAAGGGTACCTGCTGCTGGCTGGGTTGTAATACGTGGCGGGGCTTACACACCTGGACAGCATTGGAGATGTCGGGGTCGATGCCAGGCCGGAACACGGTCTGTCGTGCACGTCGTTTGGTGGCCTCAGCTCCACGGTGACTGTCGTGAAGGCGAGCCAAGGCGTGGGGACGTGATGCAGCAGGGACAACTACCGAAGGAGAGGTGTCACTGGCCAGAGGTAGGGGTAGGGCGGCAGCAGGGTAGTTGCTGCTCCCTTCGTGCACCCTGTTGGCGTAATTTACCTCGAGAATCGGTGTTGGGAAGTCCTGGGAGATGATGGCTAACTCTTGACAATGTCTGTAGGACAGCAAGGGAGTCGGGACACCATTATGCACGTCAATCCAGGCCTGACACGACCTGTTGCCAAAGGTGACATGTGCATAGAGTGAACCCAGGGCTGGGGCCATCTGTGAACCATCTGCCGTGACGCAGAGGTCCTCAGGAGGCGGTCCTAGATCGCTTGGAGAGAGCCCCAAGCATCGCAAATGCTGGGGACCGATGACTGTAGCATCAGCGCCGGTGTCGGGCAACATCTGAAGACGGGATGACACACCGCCGTAGGTCACGATGACGCTGATGTACTGGGGGGCTTTGGTCCTGGGATGCGAGGAGTACACCCTCCTAAAATGGGTCGGGCTTTGTCCAGGGTTGTCGTGCCTCTGATTTGGCGACTGTGGGCGGCCCTCACTGGTAGAAGGGCGCCGAAGCTTCCGCCGACTCTGTCCCTTGGGTTCGTGGGTAGGGCAACACTTGTCATAGTGGCCCAGACGACCGCACACATTGCACTGTACGTACTTAGCTGGGCACCGCACTGTGAGCGACCAGTGGCCCATACGGTCACAACTGTTGCAGGTAGACTGAGCAGCTGGACACACCTGTGTTCCGTGCTGCTTACCACAGTTGTTACAAAATGAACCGGGCGTGGACGTGGTGGGCGAAGGCGTAGGAGCAGACTTCTTGTCCTTCTTGTGCCGGGACACAGCGCGTACAGCTGTAGGGGGAGCTCGGATGGCAGAGGTGGCACACCTGGCAGCCTCATAGGAGCGACATATTGTCAACACATCCTGAAGAGAAGAGGAAGAGTCGAGGGAGGTGAGGCGTTGGACAAGTTCCTCGTCCTTAACACCCATCAGGATCACCTGCTTCAACTGGGTCTCCTCGCACTGCTGGTGGTGGCCTAAACATATATCTACCTCTTCCGAGGCTCTCTTAAGACGTACATAAAAAGCGTCAAAAGACTCACCCTCCATCTGTCTGCAGCTAAACAATTCCCTCCTGCGCAGAGCTTCATTCTGCTGTCCTTTGATGTGCCGTTGTAGAACGTCCAGTACCTCCTTTACAGACAGCAAAGAGGTTGGGGGTACCTGCAACGTATGTTCTAAGACACGCTGAACTTCCAAGGACAGGCACATACGCAGCTGGATGAGTTGTTTAGGCTGTGACAAACTCTGGAGATCCACCATTGTAGCATAATCAGCCCACCGCCGCCGCCATTCGCGAAAGGTCTGGAAATTTACATCAGGCTCCAAGATGGGCGGCGTTTGAGCTGCTGCTTTAGGTGGGGCTGGGGGGCGTGAAGGAAGCATGGATGAGGTATCTGAACCATTCAGTACCGAGGCAGTGTTAGAGCCAGGGGCTTGGTTAACAGTGAGGCGAGATATCAAGGCTTCAAACCGTGCACTGTCTTCCATTCTCCGTTGGTGGTCTCGTTCTGCCTCTGCTTGCCTTCTGTGCTCATCCGCCAAACGTCTGTGAGCTTCATCCTCGCGTCTCTCATCTCTCATAAACTTCATTAAGGCAATTATCTCTGGAGATAACGCTGAATGTTGAGGTGAAGGGCTGCGCGATGTTGTGGGACCTGGGGTGTCATGGTCAGCCTGGTCATCCATCTCTGGGGGACTATCATCCGCTTGACTCATCCAGGCGCTGGGTCCACGGCTACGTAAGGCATGAGACATAACTACTTTATCTGTGTACTGTGTCTTAAATCAGTGTTGACCGGTCAGCCCGTCGTATCAACAAGATTTCAGACAAAAAATTTAATTAAATACACAGATAAGTAGGTTATATATATAAAATATATATAAGAAAGCCGCGCGGTCAGCAAGTGTTAGTACATGTATGTGTGTGTGTCCCAGGCAGGCAGAGCGTCTCGCCCCAGCTGTGAGGGGGGGTGGAGGCGGCGCTGTGAGGGAGGGGGGTGGAGATAGGAGTAGCTCAGTCGCTCTCTGTAAACGGTCAGAGGAGGGTGCGCTGAGCTCTACACCCCACAAATGCCCAGAACATGCCGTATACCTTGGAAATCCTTTCGAACAAGGTCACACATGAATGGCACGAAACACACAATGCACTAAACACTTCACAGAAAATCACTGTCACTGACACTGCTCAAAGTTGCGAAATTCTTCGAGGGATGACGCGGGGTTGACCCAAGGCGGGGATCCATCAGCCGGCTTTCCACAAACTTGCACTAATCACTCGTAATAATCCAGTAAAACTACGCACTGCGCCATGTTAGGTATTCTGGGTAATAAGTTCTATATACAGGGGAGAACACAA